>NC_133770.1:224591243-224620971 GCF_003597395.2 Chelonoidis abingdonii | reverse complement strand
AGCAGCGTCTCTGAAAAACTAATTTGCATTCTGGCTGTGCGCCCAATGGGTCTGTAGCTTACACACCGGTGTCTCGCATGGTTTCACGGAACAGCTCATCAGTCTCTTCCCCCACCCCAGCACGAGAAATGAAAGTTAATAAACCATCCTTGAGTACTACAATGTCACCCTCTTTGTACTGAATGTGCTGATAGAGGCGATGCTGCAGCACTGTAGAGCATTATCGCTCCTCTCCCCCTTCCTGGTGGTAGATGGTACACTACTATGTAGATAGTAGAAACTGTTATATTCTCCTCTCTTTTTGTTCACTCAGTAAATGGGACAGAACAATAATAACCTCTGTGAAAATTTTGAAAGCAAAATTGGGATTGACTCACTTGGGACTGAGTCAATCCTGTCCTTTATGGTTAATAAAATAGAGTCAGTCTGGACAAGAATGGATCAAGTGTATTTAAAGCAGTGTATCACAGCACAGCTGCCTCCGCGTCAGTATTCACAGAGGGAGCCCTGCAAGTAACACAACTGTTGCTTCCCACCTACTTGGGCTACCACGGCGTGACCCCCCCCCCTTGTGTATGATGTTTATGAAGAATGCAGGAATAAGATCACAGACTAGTTAGTGAGATAAAAGTGGGAGAGGGCAGCCTCCATGGGCTATGACAGTCCATGCAGTTCAGAATCTCTTTACACAAGAGAGGAAGGGGTCTGATGAAGCTCAGCCCCCAGGTGATAAGTGAAGACAGTTACCCAGCCGTTCTGTACCATCCACTGTCAGAAAAAGGGAGTCTTCCCATTTTCACCCAGGCGCCCCCGGCCAGACTCAGCCAGGAGCACTCACTGGGCCACTACTCTACCACATGGGAGGGTAGAGGAGCGGATTACTGCTCTTTACCGCAGCAGCATCGCGTCTGCCAGCAGATTCAGTACACAGAGGGTGACATTTACAGTACTCAGGAATTATTGTATTTTACTTTTCTTTCACGTGCTGCGGGGGGGGGGGGGAAAGACTGACAACTGTTCCGTGAACCACGCAAGACACCGTGGGTATTAAGCTACAGATTGGGCGCTCAGCCAGAAATGCAAATAGTTTCAGAGATGCTGTGAGACTAGTAGCTGGTCTCATTTACCCCCTCCCTTCCTCCATGATGCATTGCCGTTTTGAGTCTCTGGCTTTCCCGTTTACAGTTGTCATGCATCCACTGTGTATCCTGGAGTTATTTTCAAACACTTTTGGCATTTCCTTGTTCTTAACGGAGCTCTGATACAAACAGATTTGTCCTCACATTACAGCGATCAGATCTAGTATCTCCTCATTAAGTTCAATGCAGGAGCTACTTTTTGCATTTGAACTGCCATCGCCACCCGTGCTATCACAGACTGGACACGTGAAAGCAGGAAATGTCATTTCTAAAGGTCTCGGCTTTCCTGTTTACCGGCACTCAGCATCCGAGTTCGGTCGGACCAGAGCGGTCAGTGTGACTGTGGGACACTCTAGGAGTGCCATAATGTCGATTTCCGTTCACACGAACTATCCGAGTTATCACTATCAAATTTTAGCGCTACTCCGTCTCGTCCGGAGGAGTTCCAAAATCGATTTAAGGAGCCGTTTAACTCGATATTAATGATGACGTCGTGTGAACGGGTACTGCGTTAAATCGGTATATCGGCCATTAAACCGATTTAAAGTCGCAGTGTAGACCTGGCCAGTGTTACAGTCCCTCTCTCTGTGAGGCTCCCGAGACCACTAGTGGGGATTACGGTATAGGCAGCTCTCCTGGTTTTATCTAAAGTCCTGCCATTTTTGGTCTATTTGTTAAGGCCTCAGTTTCTGGAATCACGAGATGGCAAAAGATTCTGATTTTCAATTTTTTTAAAAAAGTAAGTCAGTTTCTTGCCCTTATTGTTGAGGAGAAAACCCTGAAAACATGACCTGAGTGCAACCTAAAGGCTCAGGAACCAAATGGCAAAAAAAGAGAACCCCAAACTTTTTAAAAAAAATTCTCATGATGTTTAAGCCAATCTCATGATTTTTGGAGACCCGACACATGATTTTTGAATGCCTAGGTATAGTGGCAATATGATTATCTTCTCCAACAAATGAGTGGCTCAGAGGTGGGGTAATCATGTGCATCCCACCCCATTCTGCCTGCAGCCTGCTCAATCCACCCAATCTCCACCTCCTGCTGTCAGGACTCAGAAAGACTTTGCAATGCTTAATGGGGAGAGAAGGGAAAGTAAACAGAGCAGCAGGGACAGTTGAGCCTTCATTGCATAGAGAAGCATTAAGAGGAGGAGGGGTGTGTGAGAGAGGGTAACAAAGACATTGGCCTAGTGTAACCGTGCCTCAGTGGGCCACCACTGAGAGTGCCAAATTCAGGACGAAGTGCTGAGAAATAGGGCAGATACATTCCAAGACTGGTGGCTAATCCCCCATAGGATATACCAAACCAGCAACAAAAGTAAACTTCTGTTTCACCACACTGGGTAACAAAAAGTCATACAGGCAGTTTCCTCCAGCATTCCAGTTCTTGTATTACCCCTGAAAACACTGGATTTAAAGGTGAGTGATTCTTTACAACCAGTCTCATCAAAGATTCTTCTGATCCCAAAGGACCAGCCATACACCCAGGTCAATATATAACTCAGATCTTACCCAAAAATCACACTGATGCCAATCCTTTAGTATCTAAAATCTAAAGGTTTAATCATAAAAAGAAAGAAAGGTGAGAGTTAAAATTGGTTAAAGGAATCAAATATATACCGCAGTTGCAAAGTTCTTGATTCAGGCTTGTAGCAGTGATGGAATAAACTACTGACTTAAATCAAGTCTGTGGCTGCTTCCAAATCATTGGAAAGACCTCAGTCCATTGGTTAGAATGCTCACATCAGTATTAATTAGGGTGACCAGATGTCCCGATTTTATAGGGACAGTCCCGATATTTGAGGCTTTGTCTTACATAGGCACCTAGGGTGACCAGATGTCCCAATTTTATAGAGACAGTCCCAATTTTGGGGTCTTTTTCTTATATAGGCTCCTATTACCCCCCACCCCCGTCCTGATTTTTCACACTTGCTGTCTGGTCACCCTAGTATACATTCATAGTCCAGAGGCTGGAGCAGGATAGAGGAAAAATGGAGAGCCTTTTATATCCTCTGCCATGTGGAGCAATCCCATTGTTCTTACTGTGGAAAATTACAGCAACAAGGTGGCGTTTGGAGTCACATGGGCAAGTCACATGTCCATGCATTTCGCCTAGTCACAGCAGGAAATTCCATTAAATGTAGATAGGCGTCTCCCATGGTCCATTGTCAGTTAAATGCTCTTTTGATGGGCCACTCAATTTGAATAGTCCCTCCAGGATGTGCTGGCTAACTACTTTGAGGGTGTTGCATTTGAAATCCAGGTATAGAGCCAATACTCATAATTTCAAATACAAAAATATTAGATGCATACAGTAGCATAATCATAACCAGCAAATTATATCCTTTTCATAAATATCTTACATGCCACATTTTGTCCAAAATTTGTTGCAAATATACAATAGTGGTTGCAACAATGATCTATATAGTCATATCTTAATCAGATAACATCACACCTATTCTTTCTTTAAGTTTTGTAAATCTAGCAGTTGGCCCATTTCCCTATTTTAACACTATTATTAGACTGAAAGAATCAAAGCTGGAGATTAAAGACCTGACAGGAACCAAATTTCGTAATATGGTGCTGTAATTTGGTGACTGCAGATGGATGATGATATATCCTGTTTATAAACTGCAGCAGCTCTATATTACTTAGCTATGATTTCATGCCTGAAGAATCCTTGTAACCTTTTTTCTCAATTGATTGCTTTATTTTTCTACCACATAAATGTCACGTAAGGACATGATAGAACATAATATGAATGTCAAAGATAAGAGCCCCAAAGCTTTGCTTTCCTTTCATTCTCAATTTTCCTCCCAAAAGCAGACTCTTCTTTTTTGTTGCATTTGTAAAGAAATTGAATTTGACCTCAAAATCCAATCCCCACAAGTTGTCTGTCCACTAAAAGTTGAGGGTAAGGAAGGGAAGAGAGATTTTAACCATACATACTTCCAAGTGCAACTCTTCTGCCGATCACCAAGAAACATAATGAACATTAATCAGCATTTCATCATATTGTATGAACTTCCATGAGAGCACCTTACTTAAATGAAAGCTTAAATTCTGCAGAGTGATGACCCCCTAGAAGTGCCAGGATTATGTTCACTTTGAGCCCTGGAACAATCTTTGGCTATGCTACACAACAAAAGAAGACCCCAAAGTGACTTACTACAGGCCTGATTCTTATTTTTACACTAATAGTATGTCTATAGTGCAATCAGAGATGTGACTTGTTGAGTTGACTTATTCGTGCTAGCTTGGATGGAGCTAGTTCAAATAACAATAGCTGCCCAAGTATGTTCCAAGGTTCCCAGGCAGGCTTGTTCAGTGACACCTCTGATTGCAGTGTAGACATATTCTAAGTCTGCTTTACACCATGTTGGCAGTGTAAAGGGACCTTAAAGTGTACATTATTTATACTGACTTTAAGGAATCTTAGTGTCAATGAGACTTCAGGCAAGGTGGGGAGAAACTGAACACGGTTTGAAACTGTCTGCAAGGAGGCTCAATCTCTACCCACAAAGTGGAAAATGATGAGTGGGGCAGTGGTGTTGCATAGGTCTGCTGGCCTTTCATTTTCAGTGTGTGCATCCACTGGATCTAGCCCTAGGCAGGAAAGGATAGGAGCAGGCACCTGGTGCTCATACCTTGCAATATCAGATGTAGCTGACTGAGCAGGCAGGCTAGCTCTTTGGAATTAAGAATTCCACCTCTCAGCCTGGCAACATTATTTTGTGGGGAGTAAACCCCTTATATTTGGGTTTTTCTTTCTCTAGGATATTGCCCTAAAACTTCTATTAGTATATAAAATTCATGCCTTTTAAAGAGATTAATTAATATGATAGTTGAACAATCTGGCATAATACAGATAGACAATGAGGGAATAGACCATTGGAACAAGTCTGCTTAGGAAGGAAATGTGAACAATATAAGTATAAAAGGGTGATGAGTGGAGTATGGTCCTTACACTTCCACATTGCTTCTGGGGTGTTCTGCACCAAAGAAAGAGCTAGCAGGGAACCGTGCTGAGAAAGTCTCAAGTATTGTAATTCTGACTGGCCCCTGCAATGGAATGGTTGGTGTGGGACAGGTCCTTGTGTCCTCCTGGTGTCTATAAAAATAAGTAACAACTAAAATCATTCTAGAAATACTATTCTAAATTGCTGTGATTTAGCTCATTGCTCTAGAGTGATCATTATTTGTTAATTGCTGACAGTGTGCTCGGGGCTGTACATGTCACAAAATAAAACTTGCTCCGGTCATGGAGAGCTTTCAATCCATGTGTTCATTCCTTCAGTCACATTTTTATTCACATGACACACCCCATTGACTTCAGCTGGAGCGGTACTTATGGGAGTAAAGCTATTTATTCACATGCTGGCAGGATCTGGCCCTAAAACACTGACAGAAGACAAAACACACTGGAAGACCAAGAGGAGGGAATAACCTGGATGTTTATTTTAGTTATTATTTGTAGTAGTTGTGGTTGTTGTTGAATAGTGGAGCATTTATTTTTGCAAAGTATGAAATATGGAAGTAATCCTTGAATATGTAGTACATAGTTTCTAAAATATTTTATTACCCTTTATTTAAAAGAATACAAGGAGAAATATGTGTGTTTATCTGAAATATTCATATATAGAGATTTTGGCAGACTGACAAAAGCCAAGACATTCAAAGTTAGTGTCTGTAATTCAGGTTATTACTACTATGCTGTTTTAAAAATCTGGCATGCGCTAAGGAAAGGAATCTCTCTTTCGCATTAGATTTTGGGGCTTTTGTCATTTTGTGTCAGACTTCCCCCAAGAGTTAATTTGCAAAGCATGCATGTTTGTATTTAGTAACATCACTAATATACCTTCTTTGTTTCCTCTAGATATAGGAATTCGTAAAAGAAGCACCACATGGTGGCGCTCTGGTTGTGCACAAATTAATAGTCTTTTCATTGTAATGAAACAAATTCCTCACACTATGGTAAAAACACATCCACTTTCCCCTAGAATCTGTTGTGTGTCATGGGGAAACACTGTCTTTAATGTTGTTTTCTCTGCCTCTCCCGGTGCTCTTTCCCCTACAGCCTGACAGGGCTGCAAGAGGCCTTTTCTCTGCTGCCCACAGTTGCAGCTACTAGTGCACTGAATGGGAAGCCGCAGCCGCTCTTCCCACAGCAGTGCCTGTCCAATGGTGAACAACAGGGGACCGGTTTAATGATGCTCCTAACCCCTCCTTCTGAGTTTCTCTCCTTTTCTGCATTTAGAGCAATAGAAGCCCTCTCCTATAGGAGAAAGGCGTCTGCTTCACTTTGACATTTCCAGCAAAGCTATGTTTTCCCCAGTGCAGCAAGGGGGCTCTTGCAACTACACCAGAAACAGTAATTAGCAAAATGGAATATAAAAAATCTGATTACTGGAGCTATGAGATGGAATGGCGTTAATTTAGGGCCTGATCCAAAGCCCACTGAAGTCAATGGACAGGTTACCACATGGTTTTGGGTCAGGCTCATAAAGCTGAAAGATATTTAACATCTTTCTTTATGAATAGTCCCACCACATCGTGAAGGCACCAGTCTCACTATAACGTCCTATAGCTCTTGTCTAGTGGTTAATATCTTGAACACTGATTTATCAAAGCTCTTAAACACACATTTAAGTCCATTGAAGTGAATGGGATTTAAGCCTGTGCTTAAAGTTCAGCATGTGCTCAGGCACTTTGCTGAATCACCCCCTAATGAGGGTGGAGGGTCTGTAATATGAGCTGATGTGTAAAAAAAGGCAAATACTTGGATCAGAATAGTTCTGATTTGCAGTGAAGAGTCGGCGGAAAAAGAGGAATGCTGTTGAAATAATATCAAGGAGTGGATTGTGTACAGTTATCATTTGATTATGGAAGCTTTTTTTCTGGGACATCAAGTAAGTAACTAAAACACATTTCTAGAGTAAATAGCTGTCTATTAATTGTGAAATATTTATGTCCTCTCTCCCGTCTTAATCCTTCACTGTCATGGGCCTGTCTGACTGCAACCAACTTCTGGTCAGGGAGAACTAGACATCTAGCCAGGGCTGGCTCTAGGCACCAGCAAACCAAGCACGTGCTTGGGGCAGTACATTTTCAGGGGTGGTATTCCGGACATCTTTTTTTGTTTTTGTTTTTGTTTTTTTTGCTTTGGGCGGCAAAAGCCTAGAGCTTATCCTGGCAGCAGCAGTGTGTTGTGCGTCGGGGGCACCCTGGGGCAGCTGCAGTTTGCGCTGTGGGGGAGCAGCGCCCGCACCTTGTGGCTGGGCCGGGCAGGCTCCGAGTGGGGGACACTCGGGCTGAGGCGGCTGCCCCCCAGCACCGCAGCCGGGGCTGGGTGAAGCGACCCAAGCCACCCAGGGACTGCAGCAGGGTGTCCAGAAGCAGCAGCAGCAGTGGCAGGGCCATAGATGGCACGGCGCTGCCATGCGGGGCCCGTGTCCCACTCTCCAGGGCTCTGCTCCCTCTGGGGCTACCCTGCCCCGGCTCCTCAGCCCCCTGCTGGGGCAGTCCCCTGGCTCTGCCCTCCTGGGTCCTGGCTGGTCCTGGAGGTGGGAGCCTTGACTGGAGGGACCCCAGGTTGAAGCGTGGCCTGGGAACCCTGCTGCTTACCTCGACCCTGCCAGCACCGGACCGGCTGGAGGCGATGGGGGAGTGGGCAGAGTCAGCACTGGTTGGGGGGAGCCCAGCCCTGGGGCAGCAGGGGGTGCAGGTGGGGGGAGGGGAAGAGAGAGCCCAAGGCTGGGGTGGGGGGCAGCCAAACTTTTTTTTGCTTGGGGCGCATCAAAAAACCTATAGCCGGTCCCTGCCATTCTAGCTCAATTCTGCCTGTCAAGGGCTTGATGTAGCATCACTGAGTCATGGTAGTGTTCTAGTGACTTTAATAGTCGAACAGACTCAGGCCCCAGAGCCTAGAAAAAATGCTGTTGAGCCACATTGATGCAATCTGACCTTCCACTTTGGACTGAGTGTTGCTGGCTCCTTGGGCTCCAGCCATCCTTTGGGATGCTGTTACCAAGTCGCCGGCTACCCCTTAGGCTTGCCTGCTGGCTTGACATTTAAAATCAGTTTTCCAACAACCTGTATCCGTAGTGGCTCTTGAATGGCTTGCTTCTTGTTGTTAGTCCCTCGGTACGGGGATAACGAGTGCAGAATTGAGTCTGTCTCCATTTACTTTCTAAGGACCGATTCTGATCCCTGCTCAGGAAAACTCCCACTGAAGTAACCAGAGCTTGTCTCAATAAGGGGCTGAATAAAAACTTCGCTTGGCCTAGTTGGCCCTAAGTGGTATAATGCCTCTTGTCTGTCCAGTCAGCTAACTCAGGTCAAGGCTCTGGCTGCAAGGCTATAATGAGTGTAACAGGGCTTGCTGGAGCGCTCCGTGGATCCGCGCGAGGTGAAGCCAGATCCAAAGCGGACAGCTATCTGCCCGTAACAACCGCTGGCGAACGCCATCGAGCGGCCCGTGACTGTATCTCAGTATAGACTTACCCTTGTGTCACTTTACGTTGTGGTTTGTCGTACCAGCTCGCAGCTCCTGCTGCCTTGAAGGGTGCCAAACTTCTAATTGCACAAATCCGACACCCCTGCCCCACCCTTTCCCTGGGTCATGCCCCTGCCCTGCCCCTTCTCTGGAGCCTGCCCCCAGCTTGCTCCATCCCCCTCCCTCTGCACGTCTCTCTCCCCGACCGCTCACTCACTTTCACTGGGCTGGGAAGGGGGGTGGGTGCAGGAGGGGTGAGGGCTTGGCTGGTCGGTGTCGAGAGGCTCTGAGAGGCCAGGGGACCACGAGTGAGTATCCATGTAGTGCGTTGGGAATGAAAAAATCCCCTAGCAGTCATAATCAAAAAACCTATAGCCGGTCCCTGCCATTCTAGCTCAATTCTGCCTTGTCAAAGGGCTTGAGTAGTCATCCTGAGTCATGGAGTGTTTATGTACTTTGAATCAGTGTAACAGATCAGGCCACCAGTAGCCGTAAAATAATATGTGTTGAGGCCACATGATGTCTAATCCTGTCCTTCACTTGGACTGGTGTTGTGGTCCCTTGGAGTCTCCAGCCATCCTGGGATGCTGTTTACAAGTGGGCTACCTTAGGCTTGCCTGCTGGCTTGACTATTAAAATCGTTTTCCACACTGTTCCTAGATGGATCTTGATGGTCTTGCTTCTTGTTGTTGGATCGGTTATGGATTAACGAGTGCAGAAATATCTCTCTTGGGCAGGGTGCAGGCTCCAGGAGGGAATTTGAGTGCAGGAGGGGACTCCGGGCTGGGGCATGGGGTTGGGGTGCAGGAGGGAGTGAGGGGTCCTGGCAGCACTTACCGTGGCTCCCAGGAAGCAGTCGCCAGGTCCCATTGTCCAGTGAGGCTCCGTGCAATGCCCTCAGGTCTGCAGACACCACCCCTGCAGCTCCCACTGGTCTCAGTTCCTGGCCAATGGGAGCTGCTTAGCCCGCACTTGAGGCACGGGCAGTGTGCGGAGCCTTCCTGGTCACCCATGCACCGGGGGCTGCAGGGACCAGGGGCTGCTTCCGGAAGCCACGCAGAGCTAGGGTAGGCAGGCAGTGTAGGTCTTAGCCCTGGGCCACTGCTGTGCTGTTGACTGGATTTTTAATGGTGACTGGAGATGCAAGGGTCCCTTTTGAACCCAGTGCTCCAGTCAAAAAACAGATGCCTGGCAACCCTACTGCCTTTGCCCACCACTCCCTAAGAAGGTGTCCTGCTGGACGGGAAGAGCAATGAGTTCAGACCTCCAGGGGATGCCTGTAGAGGCTTCTCATGATCAGCTGCAGGCAGAACCAGTGAGAGCTGGTCCTCCAGCACCTAAAATGGTCAAGAGGAAGCAGAGGCAATCAGGGCCTAGCAGGCCAGATAAAAGGCTGGCTGCTTCTACTGGGGGCCAGTTCTGGGTGAAGCCAGGACAGGGAAGCAAGGTTCTCACTGCCCTAACTCAAGGAATCTGCCTAGTCAGGGTCTTAGCCTTGGCCACATTGGCTGTCCATGCAGGACTAGTGTTTATATTATGGACTTAACACCCAGGTGGCTGTTTGGAGCTGAGAGTTAATTTGTTTTCTGTTAACCCTGGAACAGGGCTGGTGTTAGACTCACTGGAGCCCAGGGGAGAAACTAAGGAGTGGGCCCCCACCCCACCTCCTGTACCTGCTCACACATTGGATTTCTGTAATGTTTCTGAAGACTGAGCCCCACTGTGCAGGGCTGAAGCCTGAGCCCGACTCCCACAAACCCTCTGTGGTGTGGGGCCCTGGGCAATTGCCCTACTTGCTACCCCCTAACACCATCCCTGCCCTGGGAAGGGAATGAACTGAAAGCTGACCTGGCTGGAAGGCTAGGCCACAGAAGCAACACATCGTTGGTGCTAGAGAGGAAAAGCCCCTACAGTTCTGCATGCTGACATGAGGGGTGCCCTGGTGGTTAGTGCACTCTATAACATGTCACATCAAACTTACAGATTCATTTATCTGTGTAACAATTGTCAGAGTTTCAGGGTATCTGCATCTTTGATGACCTCCATTGTCTGCTCCAGGAATGCCCTCTCAGGCCTCTAGCCATCACCTCTCTTTGGACAAGGATCTGCTATCCTCTCCCTTCTGGCCATGGGTTTAGGCCACAAATCCAGTTATTAACTGAGTGGAAATTTTAAAAGAAAATTGTATGAAACCCAGAACCAAGGTTTCCAAGGTTTCTGATACAGTCCTTCATGAGACAGTATTAAAACATGACAGGGTGTAAACATTAACAGCCAGGCAGTGTTTTTATCATCAAAAAGATGTTTGCTAATTAATTAATAATGCTTCCTAATACAAATGTAGTGCAGCTGGATGTGTGTTACTATTTTTCAGTATGACCCAACGCCAACTGTAAACACTTCTAAGCAGCCACAATCAGCCAAACCTTAAGAGGCACACAACATACTAGCAGTGAACCATTGAACCCTCCAAATCTTTAGCTAGTGGTGAATAAATGGCCACATAGCATTACTTAATCACAAAAGTTGCCTCTGCAGTTTACTTCTATTTTCAAATTGCCTTATTGAGATGGTGATCTGTGCAAGACAGTAGCTGAGCTGTGGTATTCCCGACGTTGACTTCTAGGCTGAAGATCAGGTCCAAGGTGTGACCAGATGTGTGGACTGGACTGTAATCTGTGAAAATCCTAAAGAGGCAAATGAGGAGATGAGCTTTTCAGTTTTGACATCTGCTGCCTTGTCTATATGCATGTTGAAATCTGAGGACAAGTCTTTGGTATTTCACCACCAACACTGATAAGGTGTCAATATGGTCCTATAGTGAACCCTTGAGTCTATGGTGGTTTCAGTCTGTAAATAAGCATAAACCCTGTGTTCATTTTGACTCTGGTTTCTATAGTCAGATGAACGAATTCAAATGAAGTTTTCTTATCTGAGGCCCTTCTGTAGTATTTGATATTTGTAGAGAAGATGAATGCAGTGCCACCTGTTGTCTTCTCCTGTCTAGGTCTGTGGTGTACCCAGTATCTTGGGGAGTGGGAAGGATGAGGTGGGCTAGCACGGGGTTTGTGTGTTACCCAGTCAGGTCTTGGTGATGTAGCCTCTATCAGGTGTTTCATTGGTGAAGAGGTTGTGTTTTGTTTTTTGTTGGCAATAGATCTTGCATTGATCAGCATCAACTTTAGTTCATGATGCCTTATATTGTCTGTTGTCTGGTGCAGCCTGTAAGTGTTAAATGTCTTGAATCTGGCTTCTTATGTCTGCTTTTCTGTTTCTTGGATAGTCCTTCCCAATTTCAGCTGCAGTAGACAATGAAGTGGATGATGCCATGGGACAGGCCGAAGGGAAGAACAGCTGTCTGATTTGCCAGATGCCATGAGAAACGTAGGTCTGTTCAATACTTTTTGGAGCAGTAACCTTGCTGAGTCCTGGGAATGGAGAGAGCGGTGCAGTGTGCTCCTGACTTCATAAAGGAAGCATGGTGGCATAACAGCAATGGAAATGGTAATAATAGTGACAGTGGTAGGGAGGGTTGAGCTGAGCAAGAGGAAGTGCCAATGGCATCAGACATCCACTTCTTTGAAATAAGCTGTTTTCATGATGCCCCTGTTGCTTTAGCAGAGAGGTGGAGAGGAGAGGCGGGAGAGCTCCTACCATTGTCTTGTTAGAGCTGTGAAGTGGCTTCCTGACCAGAAAGTGGCAGTGAGGCTGGAAGAGCAGGGAGGTGGCTCAGGACTCCTTCCTTGTAAGATGACAGCCCTTTGGCAGCCTCGCAGGGGTTAGGGAGGAGTCACAGCCTCATTTCCACATTTAAGAAAATTTCTCATTTCTGTTTCCAAACCTTCAAAAAGTGAAAGGTGGCTAGTGGCATCTCCCTGCTACCTCTTGCAGTGCTGCCATCTGCAGGGCCGCTGGAGCCAGTCCCCGCTGCTGCTGTGCCCTGTTGAGGGAGGGAGGAGAGACTGCATTGCTGCTCCTCTCCCCTGTACTCTATGCATACTTCTCCGCAAAGGAAGTGGGGTTGCCAGCCTGCCAGGATTGCCCTGGAGTTTCCAGGAATTAAAGATTAATCTTTACTTAAAAATAAAAGGGGTGAGGGATAGCTCAGTGGTTTGAGCATTGGCCTGCTAAACCCAGGTTGTGAGTTCAATCCTTGAAGGGGCCACTTAGGAATCTGGGGCAAAAATTGGTCCTGCTAGTGAAGACAGGGGGCTGGACTTGATGACCTTTCAAGGTCCCTTCCAGTTCTAGGAGATTAGTATATCTGCACTTATAAAATAATGCCATGTGATGAAAACTCCAGGAATACATCCAGCCAAAACTGGCAACCCTAAAAGAAAGTGGATATTTCAAGTAGTAAATCTCCATAACAGAAAAAAGACTTCATGGCAATACTCACTGTTTCTTTGGAGCCCAGCAGTTTTTACAGCAGGAAGTCAAAGGGCAAAACCTAGTGTAAAAACTCATTTCAGTAACTCATGGGGATACAGTAACTATCTTGGCATCTCTAGCTGGTTTCTGAAAGCAAACGACTGCTCTCCCTTCATACTACTAGCCTGAATATAAGATGTCAGTATTAAAGATGTCAGCACAGGATATGTCCTAACATACTAAGACAGGGTGGGAGAGTGACAGCGAGTGATTGAGGACAAGCAGCTCTAGAGAACGAGGGTTAAAGACTGACAGAAAATAGTGAATCTGATAGGACTAGGGGAAGAAGAGCAATGAACAAGCATTGAGGAGGCTGGGAAGATTTCCAGTTAAAGGGGGACAGAGAGAGAAATGTTAAATAGGTAATGACAATGTAAACGAAAGTGAGACACCAAACAGTAACACTGCATGAAAATGGTATACACTCAACTATCTATTTAGGTATTGGTACTGCACTCTTCGGGTACCTACATAGCATCACTGTGCTATCTGAGTGTGTGGCTGTAACTGCGTTAAAAGGAAGAGATTCTTTGATGCTAGCAGTAGCAGC
Source organism: Chelonoidis abingdonii (assembly GCF_003597395.2). Taxonomy (NCBI): domain Eukaryota; kingdom Metazoa; phylum Chordata; order Testudines; family Testudinidae; genus Chelonoidis; species Chelonoidis abingdonii. Next base: position 224,607,354 of record NC_133770.1, on the reverse strand, counting down.
ATGCTGAACAAGCCACCCACAACTCTGTGGCAAGATTGTGTTTTAACGCAACAGCCAATAATTGAATGTTTTGCACCCTGGGCTCAATCCAACTCCCACTGAAGTACATGGAGACACCCAAGTTGAGCATATTCAGGAAAAGGGGTATTCAGGATGGAGGAGGAAGTCAGCGAGGGTTAGGGAGAACAGGGTCACTGGTATTTAGGAATGGAGACAAACTGATCCTTCTCAGGGAGATGAAGTTGTTAAATTTAACTTATATTTAAAATTGCACCATAGTCACACATGAAGAACTTGCAGGGATGGATGCTGCCTTCTGGAGTTAGCGAAGTGATACGATTATACGGACTTGTCACTACTGTGTACTAACATAATCCCCATTAATATTCCTAGATTAAAGCCTCTGTTTACTCTTCATACTGCTCTCCTTACCAGAGTGTGATTGCCTGACAAATTTAAAAAATAACATACAAGATCTCATTTTCTCTCTACCTGTCTCCAAGATGAAGGGAAATTTGTTTGTCTCTTACCCTGAGTATGCGGTCATTGCAGAAAAGCCAGCTTTGAAGAAGTGTGCTTTACATTTTGTTCCAAAGGCTCATGCTCATTGATGTGTGCCGGATGGGAGCTCCACAGTCGTGGTGGGCCTGCTGCCAAGAAAGCTGTGTCTCTAGTATTTGCTAGTCTTACTCTTGCAGTTGCCAATGCCATTCTTCCAAGAGAATGTAGCTGTTAAGGGCTATCATAGCTGTAGAGTGTTGTTATTCTGTTGTAATTGCAGTACATAATAAGCAGGTGGAATGTTATTAATACCTTTATTAACACATCCTACTTACACAGCATTACTGGATAACATTGCATCCATACAATGCATTTAACATTCACATCTCTGAAGTATCAACAATCATTCTACTGTATCAAAAACTGCTTCTTTAAGCAATTCAAGTGGGGAAGGAATAAAAAAATATGATCCAGAGGAGTGCATCTGTTATCACCTTTCTGGCACATGTGAACTAGACAGTATCAAGATGCCAGCAATGCTGCTTCCGTTTTAACACTTCGTAGCACAAGAGCTTCACAACTGGGAAAGCTGAGGTTGAAATCTCAGCTGAAAATTTGCAGAGGGTGTCTACCGCTTCCATCCAATAAGTAGGTTTTAGATCAGATAGATCCCTGGAGCTAGTGGTTCTTCAGCAGAAACCCATAAAGCAGTTGAAGGATTCCAGTGGAGTCTGCTAGAATATCCACTAGGAAAGGTAAATTTGATTTGAAAACAGATTTTCGTTTTAAACGTCTAAGGTGTCATTGATAGCAAAGCTAATTAAAACAATATAAAAGTATTGGGGCCAGATTCTGTTGCTGTGCTGCTCAGGAAGACCAACGCAGAAGGCAGTGGCCAGGGCTTTATGCCACCTTTGCCTTGCCCACCAACCTTCCAGGTCTGGGCTCTTTGGCAATTAGGCCAGTCTCCAACATAAATCTGATCAGCCTCAGGGCTGCTGTAACTTATGCCAGCTGTCCATGTTAGCCCAAACGTGGTGTATTGAAAACTGTTAAAATTGTGATCTCCCAATGTAAATTTTCAGCGGGGTTTCCTGGTCCAGCTTGCAGGCTAGGGGATTAATTAGGGAAGCATGTGATAGGGGCCTAGCAGTAGTCAGTCTGCAGACAGCCTATCTAGAGTAAAGTAGGGTCGTGAGTTGTGCTTCTCTCTTTTTAGGGAGCAGCCTGTTTAGTGTCTCAGCTTTTGGGTTCTTTTGGGTTTTATCATTCTGAATTCTAAGAAAGTAGTGTTATGTTACAACCTTCTAGCAAGAGCATTTAAGGTTTTTCTCTAATATCTCTGTGTGTACTGTGAACAGAACACCATGGCATTGTTTTGGTAGTTGGGAAAGCCGTCCTTTCCACAGCCATGCTCCCCATCAGCAACTGCAGTGGGAATGGGTTGGCAAAGGAGTCACATACTGGGCATACACCACTTAGAGATTCCCCTAGGCTAAGAAACTCCTCAGATGTCTGGTTAAGCTAGCTTTAGGGTTGCTTTGTGGTACTCAACCACAAGCACCTGAACCAAACAGGAAGATCTGCCCCCTACTGTATAGACCCAAGTCCTACAATCACTGTGCACAAAACTCCCATTGAAGTTCAGTGTGTGGGGCTGTGAAATACCTGCAGAATCAGGTCTGAGGTATCTTTAATTGGGCATTGTGACTGGGAGTACCAGGCATTCGCTGCCACTGCTTGAGACTTCACTGCCTTGTGTAAGCAGGGGAATGGTCCCGCTATTGTGGGAGACTTTCCTGGCTTATACACTACCCCGGTGGAGTTGGCTAGCTGAAGGATCTGAGTCCTTGCTCCAGTTTCCTTTACCCAGAGGCCCTCTGGTCATCAAGGACTCCCTTTCTGCTCTCCTGTGTGGCAGAGTCCTTGTAACCCCAAAAAGGCTGGGCCCAGGATTCTTGGGGGGCTTGACCCTCAATCTTGTCATGATCACTTAGGACAGGGGCTAGGGTGTCCCCACAACAGGGTGCTCTCTCCACACTGGATGCTTCCCTGACCCACTGACCATTACATATAGTTCAAAGCAAATAAAATTAATTAAACAGCAACTAATAAAAAACGAGGAAAAAATGGGAAAGGTGAAAGGAAACAAGTAATCACATTCTGTGGGTACGGGGAACAACAAACAGCAGTTTCTGGAATATAAGGGAAGTTCAGTCTGTTCCTCACATTGTTCCAGGCCTCGTTCCCAGGCCCTGGCTGTGCTGCAGGGAGGCAGAGGGTCAGACACTTGCTCTGGAGGTGGCCACATGCCCTCAGGCTCTAAGTTGCAGGACCCTTCTTCCCAGCATTAGCTCTCCTGTTGGGGTTACAATCCCCCTCCCAGATCACTTTGATCAGTTTCAATAGCAGTCCATCCTCCCAGACTGTGTCATGCTGCTGACAGATCAAAGAAAGCAGTACTGGTCTTTAGTTTTCATTGGAATTTGTTCTTAATGTTCATGGAGAAAGCCAGGACCTGGTTGCAATTGGAAACCAGATTGCTCCTTGGATTTGCTGGCATCCACAGCAGGCCTGATTTGGTTCAGAATTATGTGCTCCATCCCCTTGTATGTGATTCTCAAGAGGGAGACTGAGTTATAACTAGCAGGGTCATCTGCAGGCTTTCCAGTGCAAAGATCTTGGTCTTTCTCCTCACGCAGGGGATTTCACAAGTCTCCAGGATGTTGGTAAAAAGCTGCATCATCCTTTTCCGTGCCAGTGGACGCAGATTATATAGGAACTTGGAATAAATGCCATCTTTTCCCATGGCTTTTCCTAGTTTGATGCAGCCATTGCAGCAATGAATCTCCTTAATCGTGAATGGTCCAGATCAGTGGGACAATGGAGTTCATTTGGACATCACCTCCTGCAGTTCATGCCGGACTTCTCTTTGATACTATTTGTTTGTGATGCTGTTTTGACGTCCACAAAAGTTTACCTGCAATGGCATTGGCTTTCACCTGAGGCCTAGTTGTGGCCCTCAAGTGTCTCAGCAGGTTTCAGGCACATCTGCTTGAGTGTATGAAGTTTAGAACTTCTACACGTTAAGTCACCATTTCTGTCTTGCTGCACCCAGTGATGCCAGAAGGACTTTTCCAGTTTCTGGGTCTCTACACTTGTCATATTTGTGGAGGAGCTCTTGGCTCTCTGCGGTCCAGTGAGGAGAGTTCAATGACCTTTGTCCCCAGGGGATGTTCTATGTGGTGGAGATTAGGAGCACAGTAAAAAGATCACAAGTCTTTGTCATTGAGGGAATGCAGGAGATAGTATTCTCCCCAGCTGTAATGAAAGCTGTCCAGTCTGCTTTTCTGAAATTCTAGTGCAATGTCTATTTTGAGTAGAGAGCTGGGATTTGAATACCAGTATGGGTCAGTATTAGTCTGTACTGGCTCTTTTGGAAGTTGTCAAGGATGAGCCAAGATGCAGGTATCAGTATGCCTGTGTCATCCCTACAGGGCCAGCCAACAATATTTTGGCACCTGGGGTGGGGAGCTCAAATGATGCCCCCATGCCCCCTCGCTTGGGCCAAAACTTTGAAAGGTCTCAATTCTGCCTTCTTCCTGTTCTACTCGTCTCATGGCACTGCTCTGCTACCTACCCCAATAAAAGAGAACTAACAACTTAAAATGCCATGTTCAAAAATTTTAAGTAACACTTAACTTTCAAATGCCTGAACAACAAATGTAACTTTTCTTGTCTGCACACTGACCAACACATCAGGAGTGGCAGTAGAGTTATTCCTTAAACTACAAAGGCAAGAGGAGTGCGACATTGATCTTGCCACACAAAGTAGCTATGACACAAGATTGCTTGTGGCATTCATGGAGGTGCTGACCACAGTGGAATGATGCTTTTGAGTTTGGAAAACAAGCACTGAGTGGTGGGATCACATCGTGATGCACATCTGGGATGACGAGCAGTGGCTGCAGAACTTTTGCATAAGGAAAACCACATTCATTGGACTGTGTGATGAGCTCACACCAGCCCTGCGGCACAAGACCGAGAGCTGCCCTGTCGCTGGAGAAGTGTGTGGCGATTGCACTGTGGAAGCTGGCTACTCCAGACTGCTACCGATCAGTCGCTAACCAGTTTGGAGTGGGAAAGTCGACCGTTGGAGTCGTGTTGATGCAAGTGTGCAGGGCCATTAATCGCATCCTGCTCCAAAAGACTGTGACTCTGGGCAATGTATGTGAGATTGTGGATGGCTTTGCAAAAATAGGCTTCCCTAACTGTAGAGGAGTGACAGACGGTACACATTTTCTAATTCTGGCACCAGACCACCTAGCCACTGAATACATTAATCGCAAGGGGTATTTCTCAATGGTTTTCCAGGCGCTTGTGGATCACTGTGGGCATTTCACAGCATTAACGCAGGCTGGTCTGGAAAGGTTCATGACGTACCCATCTTTTGGAACACTGGCCTGTTCAAGAAGCTGCAAGCAGGAACTTTATTCCTGGACCAGAAGATCACTGTAGGGGAAGTCAAAATGCCCATTGTGATTCTGGGAGACCCCACCTACCCCTTAATGCCATGGCTCATGAAGTCATACCCAGGGCAACTTGATAGCAGCAAGAAGTGGTTCAACAACAGGCTGAGCAAGTGCAGAATGATTGTGGAGTGTGCATTTGGTCATTTAAAAGCCTGGTGGTGATGCCTGTATGGGAAGCTGGACATGGCTAATGACAATAATCCTATGCTTTCAGGTGCGTGCTATACGCTCCATAATATTTGTGAAGGGAAGGATGAAAGCTTCACTCAGGGATGCTGAGTTTGAACAGCCGGAGACCAGGGCTATTAAAGGGGCACAGCGTGGGGCCATAAGGATCAGGGATGCTTTGAGGCAGCAATTTGAAGCTGGTAATATTTGTTGCTATGCTCGGGACTGCAGTGCTTGTAATGCTAGAAGGTGGTTGGTGCACATGATGCAAGAAGGGGCCTTCACATAACTGTATGTTGCTTTGCAGGGCTCTTTTTGCTTTCAGTTAATAGAATAAAGGTTGCTTTCAAACAAACACAATTCTTTTATTGAAAGACAACAACCAGAGGAGAGAGTCAAATAAAAAAAATTCATCAGCAGGGAGGGGAATGGAAGGAATGGGGGAATGGAAGGTCTCAAGAGGATTTGGGGTCCTGGGACAGCTACAGATTTGTATATGTCCAGGGATCATACCCAACCTTCTCCTTTGGAGTACGATGCAGCAGGTGCTGTACTTCAGCAGGCCCAAACTGCAGATGGATGGGTGTTGAGTGCAGTGGGTACTGGGAAACCACACTGCTGGTCTGGGAGGAGGGAGGAGTGGACTGCTGCAGGTAGAGAGTGGAGTCAGGAGCTTGATAAAAGTGTGTTGGCGGTGTGTGTATGGGGCACATGGGAAAGAGTTTTGTGACAGCGGCTGCAGGGAAGGATGGACATGGAGCTGAACAGTTGGAAGATCTAGTATCTCCTGGAGCATGTCCGCTTAGCGCTCCATAACTGTTGAGAACCGCTTCGTGGCCTCTTTCATGTATGCCGCGTTCTCCTTTTGTTCCCTCTTCTCGTTGTCCCACCACTCCTTCAATTCCTTTTTCTCTGCGGCGGAGTGCATCATAACCTCATGCATAAAGTCCTCCTTAGTTCTTGGATGCTTTCTAATTCTTCGCAACCATTCTGCTGCCAATAAGGGAGGCTGGCCTCCCAAGGTCATCTCTGTGAAGTTTAAATGCAACATTTTACAGAACCAGTATTTTTTGCAACACAGACAACGTTGTTTCAGTGCTTTAAAATTCAGCCAGTATTCACACATCTGACACTAATTGACTGGCCCCAGGCAAGCACACATGAGCCACAAGACCCCCAAATGGTGAGTGGCCGCAGTGGCAGGGTAAATCACTTTTCCCGGACCCTGCTGTACACTGGGCACATGGCTCTTGGGCACTTGGGGGAGCCATTGCTGTACGTGGTGCCTGATAAATCATTCCGGTCCCCAGACTTTCCACAGGAGGTGATCGTCATGGAAGATATCTCGCTGCTGAGTGTGAGCAGGGAATCAAGGGAGGGTCTTCTCCAAGCCTGTGGCTTCCACCCTGGCACCTTATGCGGCTAGCTTGTGTGTCACTATGGTTGCCCCCCCCCCCCAGCTGACGAAGACAAGTGGCACCGGAAAGTTACTGTTATATGGGAGGTAAGCAAACAAGTCAGCTCTGCGAGGAACTGTGGCATTGGATGGACTCCAGTTTCCTGGACGTTTCTGGAGATCTAGGGACATTCTGTGAGTGAGGGAGTCGATCAATGCCTGTGTTCTCGCCGCATACAATAGGCGGAATAAGTCGGAGGGAGAATGCACCTCTTTCTGCACCCTCTGCCGCCAACAACTCACTTTCCAGCAGTTCCCTAAATCAGATCCATTTACCAGGGATTCCTACGTTTGCTTTGTTTTACTGCTGTGGCCAAGCATATCTCAACTGCTGTGACTGGCTAGGTCTCCAGGTAGAAAGGCTCCTGGCTGCCATGCATCTCGATCTCGAGTGTCCAGGGCCTTGCCTTAGGCATCAGGACAACCTAGGCAGCTGTGTAGGCACCTGAAATTGGGCAACTGGATACTTAGCATCCACCGCGACCATTGTTATTCCTGATCCCTGTCTACCCGTACCTGCAGAGTTTCCCACAGTGGCTGCTGCAGCCTGGTGAGTCTTCTTGAGAGGGAATGCTAGTAGTTAAAAGTGAAAAGCCATCCAGCCTGCCAGACCTATTAGCACAAGTGAAACTGTTAAGAGCCATTCGAGGGTAATGAGCCATTTACAGGCATTTGCCAACCCCAGTATGTTACTGACACGGTTTCGGTGGTAGTCCTGTTAGTCTGTTATCAGCAAAAACAAGGAGTTCTTGTGGCACTTAGGACTAACAATTTTTGGGCATAACTTTCATGGGCTATAACCCACTTCATCAGATTCCCGAAAGCTTATGCCAATAACTTTATTACTGTCAGTTTCTGACTTTATCACCAAAACGTTGTGCATTAATGTAATTTTATCACGAACGTGTCGTCTACAGGCCTTAGTTTAAATTTGCTTTAAAAATATTTCATTGTGAGTGGTGAAGATTATAAATGACATCTCTAAAAAATGCGTTTCATAGACTTTTAGATGCACATCATCTTTTGCGCTTAAATGTTTGGATCTTCAGATTGATAATTTTTGCTAAATAACTCCTTCAGACGACCCTCCCTTTATCTCATAAATACACATTTTATATTACATATCGTAAAAAAATGTTTTCCAAGCTTTCCGCGCCTTTCTGTCGTTCCCCTTCACCGCCTGTTCCTCCATTCCTGCACTGACGAGAGCCCTTTAAAGGACAACGTCCTCGCTCTTCCCGATAGCTGGACAAAGAGTTTCCCTTTCTTTAATTCTGACTATCTGATGAACTAGTTTTAAGAGAACCCTCCAGCAAAATCAGTACCTTAGTAAGACATAAAATCCTTGTTATACCTAAAATCTTTGGAAACATGTTTTTTTAAAGTTGGTGAAACGCTCGATGAGAGGTGTACAGCTTTCTGCGCCATGGTGAAACATGGTGAAACATCGAGGTGTTTTTTAGTGTTGCATCTGTGCAGTTTCTGTGCACTAAGGGGCTTGGCAGTGTGTACACCTTGAGAGTTACAGAGCTCAAAGCTGCTTTATTGCGCACAAATGTGCTAGTGTAGACAGAACCTTTCAGTCATGTTTTCTTCATTTATATCAATGATTTCTAAGTAACAGCAGAAAATTGACACCAGTCAATGTCAATGACTGTGCTATTGATTCATGTGCTGCTCGAAACATGAAGTTTTTTCTCTCTCAGGTAGACTTAGCTCTGAGGAAGTCAATTTTGTGTTGATTTGTTAGTCCTTTTGTCATCAGTTATGTACTTATTTAATAATGTAGCTATACTCTATTTGGGCATATTTTTCTCTTTGATTGTTGTGCCATAGCACGTTCTTTTGTAATTTATGCAAACTGGTTCTCCTAACCCTAGTGTAAGGTAGATATTTAGTTTCAGATTCAGAGTTTGGAGAATATAAATCCATCTTTCTGAAGGTAAAAGGGAGAGGCTAATTAGGATTTTTAGAAGTGCTGAACCAATGAGAGTGGCAGATGATTAGCTTTTCTGAAAGCCAGGCTTTTTCATTTGCTTGATTCAGTTAGAGCAGGGGTAGATAACCTTTGGCACGTGTGCCGAAGGCGGCACACAAGCTGATTTTCAGTGGCACTCTCCTGGCCACCGGTCTGGAGGCTCTACATTTTAATTTAATTTTAATTGAAGTTTCTTAAATATTTTAAAAACCTTGTTTACTTTACATACAACCATAGTTTAGTTATATATTATAGACTTACAGAAAGACACCTTCTAAAAACATTAAAATGTATTACTGGTACATGAAACCTTAAATCAGAGTGAATAAATGAAGACTTGGCACACCACTTCTGACAGGTTGCCGATCCCTGAGTTAGAGGAAGCATTATAGAGGACTGCTTGGTAACCTTGACCCATTCAAACAAAAAGCATTTTAAGACAGCCAAATGCAAATCTCATCTAAACAAACAAGGAATACTCATTGGAAAACAAAGAATACAGGCCATACCTAGAAAAAGGGGAACCTTATCCTGGAAAGCAGTGATGCTTAAAAAGATTTAGGGGTCATAGTGGGCAAGCAACTCAATAAGAGCTCCCAGTGCAATGCTGGGCCAAAAAGGGCTAACGCAATCCTTGGATGTAAAAATGGGAGTAGTGAGTAGGAGAAAGGAGGCAATTTGATCTCTGAATATAGCATTGGGGATACCTATACTTGCATGCAATTCTGTTGTCCACTTTTTTAAAAGGATGTTGGAAAAATTGGAGAGGATGCATAGAAGAGCCTTATGATTTGATGGCTGGAGAAAATGCCTTGGGGTGAGAGACTTACAGAGCTCAATCTGTTTAGTTTATCAAACCAATTAAGAAATGACTTGTTCAGTTTGTAGATACATTCACAGGCAGAAAATACTAGGTACTAAAGAATTTTTTCATCTTGTTGATAGTGGGAACCAGTGACAGGAAGCTGAAGCCAACCAAATTCAAATTGGAAATAACGCATGTATCTTTAGCAGTGAGGGTGATTAACTATTGGAAGAAACTAAGGGAAGTGGTAAATTCTCCATCTCTTATGTCTTCAGATCAAGACTGGATGCCTTTCTGGAAGTTAGCCTTTAGCCAAACAAGTTATTTGGCCTAATCCAGGTTTAACTGGATGAAGTTCTATGGCCTGTGATATACTGGAGGTCAGACTAGATGCCTAATGGTCCCTTCTGGGATATACTCTGTGAATTGTGTTGTGATTAAAAAAGTTTGGGAGCCAGAGCTTGGATTTTTATTACTTGCTCTCTTGCTGACTTGCTATGTGACACCAGGCAAGTAATTCCTCTCTCCCCCCACCAATGCTTCTGTTTTCCCATCAGTCAAACAGGTATGTAGCATAATCCCTATTGCACAGAAGTGTTGTCAGGCTTGATTGTTTTAGTGTAATGTGCTTTGAGATCCTTGGGTGGAAAGTATTAAATGTTTATTATATATGTTGTCCTGAATTCCAATCTGTTTCCATTTTGGGCTGTGGTGAAAAAAGAGAAGCGTTGAAATCTTGGTCTGTTGAAGTCAGTGACAAACTCCTGTGGGCTTCAGTGGAGCTAGGATTTCATCGAAGGTGAAAAGGGTGTACTGGTCTTACTGGTGAGTGAACTTGTAATTACCTTTTCCTATGAAATATCAGGTGAGGAGTGTAAGCTGATGCTGAAGCTTATTCCCTCTCCACAGGTCTTGGGGAATAGGGTTGTTTTTACAGGTGTTTTTTGTGGTTTATATAGTGTTAATTAACTGCTGTAATTGCTATGTTAGACCATTGCCTCTCAGAGGACAGTGGCTAAGAGACCCTTTGTCTGAGAACTGCCCCAATAGATTTGAGGTGTATTAAAAATAAAACAGATATTTGATCTGCTACAAAATTATTCTTACCATGTTTACTCCACTTGTGAATGCTGGTCTCATTTGCTTCCTTGCTAATACTGGAGCCAAGTACTATAAGGTTATCTTCTTTTATAGTGATTTTGTTGAGATGAAATTTCCCTCTGGGTGTGAAGTCAGAAGTTTGTGGGTGGGTTTTTATTGCTCCTGCTGCATTAGGGGTGGGGGCTCCTGCACACAATGTAATATGCATGTAAAATTTACAGCTCAGTACTACATTGCATATAGATACTAACTGCTAAAAAAAAAAAAAGTCGCGAAGCATAGGACATCTTCTTTATTATAGAAAGGGAAACCTGTTGTGAGGTCAACTTTAGGAAAAATTCTCAGTTGGAATCCTCCCGCAACAAAAGTTTTCATCCGTGATCTGTTTTGCTCCACAGCCTACTAAAGACATTCCTGGGATGACTGAAGGAGATGCCCTAGACTGCCCATGCATGACTAGAAACACTTTGTACTATATCTGACTCTTACCTTGGAACACAGGGACTGCAGTTCAAAAAGTGCAAAATTATGTGTACAAAAATACATCTGCAATTCTATGCCTGATCTACATATGCAATTGCTGTAGCTGCACGCACAAATCAAACAACGGTGTATGTAAACTGACAGTTATATTTTTTAACAATTTTCTTTAACAATCCCCCTTAGATGGTGAAGGAGTTTGTTCCTAATGGTGGAAGATAAATGGACTTGTATTGTTCTTTATGAAGATGGGCGTTCTATATTTTGGCAGTTTATAAACAGCAATAGGTCTAGCTGCTATATTCTCTTATGAGCATGGTGATGACCAGTAATTTGATGTCCCAAGTGTTGGAAAATACAGCCTGATTCAAGTTCCTTTCATAGGTGCAATCCTATTGGCTTCAGTAAGAATTTGTACCTTGTCCCCATATATTCACCATAGATAATTGTGTATGAATTTAGATGACTGATGGAGCATAAAATGAAATAAAGTATGAGCCACTGAAAAATATCTATAAGTGACTGCTAGTCACTGAGCAAACTTCTGCCTTCCAGTCTACAGAGACTGCCCCCTCTGAATGTAATACGAGTTGTATGTGTGAATCAGAGGGCAGATGTTGTATCAACCATGCAAGGTACTAACAAACTTCAACAGGACTTAATTTTTAGAGTGGAAACCTCTCTACCAAGCTGCTGCTGCACCCTTTGTAACTCTCACTCAGCCTCCTCGATTTGTCCTCCCTTCTTCCTGTTTCGTGTCCTTTCAGACTCCCAACAGCCCATGCTCCCAGTTCTAATAATTACAGCAGCATCCAAACACCGCATTCCCTCCTCTCTTAAGAAACTTTCCCAATTAAAATAAACATTGTTGTTCTAACCACAGGAACAAATATGAAACAAGACACTATACTATTGGCAGAAATATTACACTGAAAATACTGTAGATACTATATAACATAGTCTTTAGTCCAGGCAGGTGGTCGTTTGGGTCTGACAGGCCATCTCTCAAGCCCCAGTTCCAGTGCAATCTCTTGTTGTGTTGGTTCTATGGTGAAGTCATCCAATGCAGACTGAGTGTTGGCATAATCTTTTCTTGGTACATAGGCAGGTGCAAGATGAGCATTCCATATCCGCCCATCAGAAAGTCAATAGGTGTAAGGTCCCTTCTTCTCTATGATTTTAAGAGGAGCTGTGAATTTATGGTCCCCTTTGAGTAAGATTCCCAGTTTTCGTATTCTAAGGAAGGAACCACACTCAGACTTTGGTTCCTTAGCACCCCGCCACTTGTCTGTGAAAGCATTATACTTTGCTTGGTTCTCTTCAACTGTTTTTCTCAATGAGCTGGTCTCTAATCATCTCACCTGCCATATTCCTAAAGTCACAAGTTACAATCAGACTCCTCAGGGAAGCAATATACTGCATTATAGTCTCCCCTGGTTTCTGCTCACGCTGGCGAAATCTGTAGCAATTAGCTACTACATTCACTTTTGGCACAAAAAATTTCTTTAATGCAGTGAGTGCAGTCTCATATTTATCCTCTGCAAGGGGAAAAGTGTAAAATATATGCTGCCCTTCTGCTCCAAGGCAGTGAATTAGCAGAGCACACTTTCTTACTTCAGAAATCTCTGTAGCATTGATTGCAAGCAGATAAGTCTCAAACATAGGGATCCAGACAATAAAAGCAATTCGAGGCCTACCTGAGCTTTGCAGAAAGGGTGCAGGTGGGTTCAGAGGCAGAAGATCCCACCTTCATCGCCAAAATGTTGTATCAACCAGGCAAGGTACTAACAAACTTCAACAAGACTTTATTTTTACAGTGGAAACCTCTCTACCAAGCTGCTGCTGCACCCTCTGTAACTCTCACTCAGCCTCCTCAGCTCCTCCCACCTGCTTCCTGTTTCGTGTCCTTTCAGACTCCCAACAGCCAGTGCTCCCAATTCTAAAAATTACAGCAGCATCCAAACACCTCAGCAGACAAGCTATCAGAAATACTACTTAATATCTGAGCCTTAGATACTATGAGTTCAGCATGCAGAAGGGACCCAATAGGGTCTTAAACGTATGTGGGCATTAACAGTTAATAAAATAAATTCAACCAAAAATCAAGAGGACATAAGGTATTAGTGAAGAAATGAAGGTTAGACATGTGACCCTTCTCAATTTATATTTCTTATAGTTGTACATGTTTGATAATTTTTTAAATAAATACAAATAGATCATAAAAAATAAAATCTCAGGGCTGAGTTTCTCAGACTGATTTTGTTTGGTCTTCATCTTTGTGCAGAATTCTTTGTCCGTGATTTCTATCGCTTGTAAGAAGACCATTCACAGTAAGTACTAGTTTTCAAAATGGACAGGAAGATTGGCCTTGCCTCTTAAAGAGCTGTCATAGCTGAAGTGGGTTTGAGGATGAGCTCTCACTGCCTAGCAAATGCCGCATGTGGCCTATGCTATATATCACCTTTAACAGCTAAATTCAACAATAGATGCAGCATTTGGAGACTGAATATTGCAGAAGTATAAGGGGAAGTGTAAAGAATCATGTTTAGTGTTTGCTGGAGATATGTTCAGACTATCATGGACATGTATGAGGGTAGCACAATAGTGAGAAATAGCTGCAGCTACTGTGAGTCATTGACTGTGAAGGTAGGTCTACATTAAGGATCAGCCTTAAGCTCATACCTGTTTTTGACTGTAGTGGACACCTTGATCCGGGGATTGGGGAAAGGCTCTATGGGGCATGCTTTTCACTAATGACATTGTGTTGTGTTACAAATACAAATACAAACTGGAAAGGGATCTAGAACAATGGAGGGCTGCATTAGAAGAGAATGGTTTATGAATCAGTTGACAAAAGACAGAACACATGCAATCCTTTTGTTAAGAGGAACATTGAGAAGCCAGTAAAATTAGATGGTATAGAGTTAGCCTGTGCAACAGTTCACATGCCTCAGTTAGCTTTGAACCATGCTGGGGATGTGGATGTGGATGTTTGGAACCGCATGAAGAGCACTCAGTGCAAACGGAGGGAGTTGATAGGTATTTTATGGTAAGACCATGACAAGGTCAGCTATGATGTACAGGTTAGCCTGTTTGCTGGTGAGGAAGAGAATTTCTACTTTACACGGCCAGAGCGAGAATGCTCAGGTGGATGCTGGGTAAAACAAGAACTAACAGGCTACACAATCAAACAGTATGAGCCATGACACAAGTATCCCCCATCACAGAAAAAGCACCAAAGAGTCCTGTGGCACCTTATAGACTAACAGACGTTTTGGAGCATGAGCTTTCGTGGATGAACACCCACTTCATCACATGCATCCGACGAAGTGGGTATTCACCCATTAAAGCTCATGCTTCAAAACGTCTGTTAGTCTATAAGGTGCCACAGAATTCTTTGCTGCTTTTACAGATCCAGAGTAACACGGCTACCCCTCTGATACATCACAGAAAAGTTGAGGGAATATCAATTGAGATGGCTTGGTCATGTGAGAGAACAATATGTGAGATACGTTGGCCAGAGAGTACAAGAGCTAGTAGTCATGGGACAAAGACCACAAGGAGACACAGAAAAGAGGATTTGAGATGTTGGATGATATGAAGAAGGTTGTTGTCAGCTTGGAAGATAAACTTGACAAGACCACTTGGAGATGAAGAACAAGAGCCACAAAACAGATTGATGGGGTAAGGCAAAAGAGGGGAAGAAGAATGAAGATTTTGGTTAAAATCTTTTGGTTAAAGCACAAGATGGGAAGTTGAGATCTGGGTTCTGGTTTTGGACTCTGATGCACACTTGTTGAACAAGCTTGGGCAAGTCAACTCCATTAATTCTTCTGTATCTCTGTAACTCTATTCTTCACCTTTCCCCCCATCTGGAAAATGAAGATGATAATGTTTACCTACCTCTCAGGTGTTATGAGATCTAATATTTACAAAGGCTTTTGAGAAGTTAGTATAGAGTTGCAGTGTATAAAATGTCATGGTTTGTAGCTGATTTCCTTTCCCCCTCAATTTCTTAGTGCAAGTAAGCACTTTCTACTAAAATTCATACAACAGCCTGCTTTAGATTCAGTTAACTGAACACTCAGGAGATTCAAGTATTTTAGTGCCATTTGCCACCTGAAAATAAATGTAAACAGTGAAACTCAAGTCCACATGCAGCTGTTTTTTCTTCACAGCACTACTGCATGTAGGTAAAATTGTATGCGGTGACAAGGAATATAAATAGCTATGTAATTTAAGGCTTTATCACAAACTGTACTGCAGTATCTTCAGTCTGATGATCGCTTTCATCAAATTCATTCTTTTTTAAAATAAGTAGCCATGGACAATGGAGTCCCCCATGAGAGACTGTACATGTTTGTATGCAATGCATATTATATACATATATGTGTTTTGCAAATATTCTGCTAGCTTAAGTTCACTAATCTACACAGCCTATAATCTATACATAAAGGAGTTTTTACCCCCGGCTCACAGAAAAGAGTTAACAGCAGAGCTGTAATGAGGTTTTGCCCAACCAGTGAAGTGTGTGTAATTGTCATAAACAGATAAGAAAAGTTAATAGCACAGAAGTACTTTATATCTCTTTGACTATAAAGGGTTAACAAGTTCAGTAGGACTGGCTGTCACCTGACCAGAGAACCAATCAGGGGACAGGATACTTTCAAATCTTGAGGGAGGGAAGTTTCTGTGCCAGGAATCAGTGCCTGGACACTCTGGTCCCCCAAAACTTGCCGGGGAACCCTAAGACCCAGACCCTCTGATCTTAACCCAGGAAAGTAAACCTTTCCCCCCCGGTTGCCTCTCCCAGACTTCCCTCCCTGGTTACCCTGGAAGATCACTGTGATTCAGATCCTTGAACTTTAAACAGGAAAGGAAAATTCACCTTCCCCCTCCTTCTCTTCCCCCTCCAGACTCTTCCGGAGAGAGAAAAGTAATCCTGACACAGAGAGAATCAGCTTCTCTCCCCCTTCCCTCCTTTCTCCCCACCAATTCCCTGGTGAATCCAGACCCCGTCTCTGGGTCTCACACCAGAATAAAAAAACCAATCCGGTTCTTAAACAAGAAACTTTTAATTAAAGAGAGAA
>NC_133770.1:224583527-224591006 GCF_003597395.2 Chelonoidis abingdonii | reverse complement strand
TTGGTGGCAGCGCTACAGGTTCTAAGCTGGTAATTAAGCTTAGAGGAATTCATGCTGGTACCCCATCTTTTGGACGCTAAGGTTCAGAGTGGGGAATTGTACCATGACAGTAATACAAAATACAATACAGAAAAATCACAATTTCATGCATAATAAAACTAAGCCACTCTTGCCAAATATAAAATACATTTTGGGATACATCATCACTGTCTCTTTTTTTAAAGTAATGTGCATTCACTTACTAGCTCATTTGCACAATTTTGTAAATTTCAGTGTGCCTCAAAGATATGAGTTCAAATTAGCCAGGTTTTGCTGTATAATTAGTGGATTTAAAGGTTAGATGTAAGCAGCTTCTTTATTCTAAATGCAGAGTGTTTTGTTCACAGTGTAGTAAAGTCTGTATCAATACTGCTTAATGTGTAATCCTGCATATACCACTTCATGTATATATCTGGTGATGGCCTCCGTACAACAGTGAGTGCTTTTCTTGCTAATGCCCTGAAGACTAAACACGGGAACTCTGCCCTGGCCAGTACAACAGGGACATCATCTGTACACTTACCAGTATCAGAAAGGAGGGCCCCGTTGCTTTTCCCAAGGGGTTTCATGCCCTCATTTCTGCTGTTGGGCTCCTAGTATGTGGTGATGTTTGTGAGCTCAGAGCAGCTGAACCAAGCCATGATAAGGCCTCTCTCAGAACATGTTGATCAGCACAGTTTAGAGACTGCACATCAACTTAGCCCATAGCTCTACCTTTTCTATAGATTATTTTTATATCCCAGGCAAGATGTTTCATTGAGACAGTCAAAGTTGTTAATACCAGTTACTGAAAGGAAGAAAGCATTAAAAGAATGTTATTGTTTTCTCAGTAAAATAACATTAAAATCCTAGACACTCAGAGTTGATGTGATGTTACACTTAAAATCTCAAAATTAGGGGAAGATGGAAATCCACAGTGAAGATCACCCAAACCAGTGGTTCTCAACCAGGGGTCTGGGCTCCCTGCGGGGCCACAAGCAGGTTTCAGGGGGTCCGCCAAAATAAATCAGAGAGGGGCTGGTGTTAGACTTGCTGGGGCTCAGGGTAGAAAGCCAAAGCCTGAGCAACTTAGCTTTAAGGGGCCCCCTGTGGCATGGGGCCCTGGGCAATTGCCTTGCTTGCTGCCCCCTAATGCCAGCCCTGGGCTTTTTAATATATTGGATATGCAGAAAAATAGTTGTGGCACAGGAGGGCCGTGGAATTTGTATAGCTTGTTGGTGGAAGAGGGGGGCTCAGAAAGAAAAAAGATTGAGGATCCCGACCCAAACCACCTTCATTCTACCATCATCTCCCACCAATCTGTGCACATGCCTTCTGCGTGAGATGGAGACATTTGGATGAAAGACTCAGAAGTTTGCAGCCTCTGGCAGTGGACATCTGAAAAACGCTTTATTTGTGTATTTTTCCTGGAGTAGGTGACTTTGAATTTGTAAATACACGCCTGTGATTGGTAAGTGTGATATCCTGTCACCCTGTGCTCCTGGTTTGCAAGCAATAATATTTACTCTGGCCATTTAGTTTGTAGTTCAAGATATGGCAGGTATGTGTCTTACAGTCTGAACACACTTTGTGTTTGAAACCATGCACACTTTGGGGAAATTTTCCCAAATGTGCTTCTCCCAGTGAATAATTTTTAAATCTTGCCTCTTTCTGGTGACTGGATATATCCTTTAGGAAGGCAGACATGCTTTTCTACAGCAACATATAGACAGGTTGTCATAAATAGATAGCTAAGGGTTAATGTTTCTTTTACCTGTAAAGGGTTAACAAAGGGAACCAAACACTTGACAAGAGGACCAATCAGGAAACCGGATTTTTTAAAAGCTTAAGGGAGGGAATTTGTGGGTCTTCTTTGTCTTGGGTCTGTGTCTTTGGTCTGTCTCTCAGCTATGAGAAGCTTCTTTCTATCTTCTAATCTTCTGTTTCCAACTTGTAAGTACAGGTAGAAAAACAATATAGGCTTTTATGTTGTTTTGGGTGTATTTACATGTGTGTAACTTGCTGGAATGTTTAAATTGTATCTCTTTTGAATAAGGTTGTTTATTCATTTTTTTCTTTTAAGCAATTGATCCTGTATTATTGTCATCTTGATACAGAGAAATTTTGATGTCTTTTTTCTTTCTTTTTTTTATATAAAGTTTTCTTTTTAAGACTTGTTTGAGTTTTCTCTCTGGGTAGGCTAAGGAACAAGGGGAGGGAATTCTCTTTGTGTTAGATCTACGGAGGATAAGCTCTGCAGCACCAGGGAATTGGTGGGAGGGGGAAAGAGAGATAGAATCATTTCTGTTTCCTTGTATTTGGGGTTTGTCTCTTTGTGGAATAGAGGAGATATGCTTCTTGGTATTGTGATGTAAAGAGATTGCATCAATACTCTCAGGTTAGCCCAGAGAGGAAAGTCTGGGTGGGAGAGGGAGGGGGAAGGGAAGTGGAGTATTTCCCTTGCCGGTAAGACTCAGAGCTTCTGGGTCTTGGGGTCCCTCCAGGAAAAGTTTGGGGGACCAGAGCGAGGCAGGCGCTGTAATTCCTGTCTGGTGGCAGCGAGATCAGATCCAAGCTGGTAATAAGCTTGGGGGAGTTTCATACAAGCACCCAGATTTTGGATGCTAAGGTCCAGATTTGGGAGTTAGGCTTATGATACAGGTGCAGCTCAGTTTTAATGCTGTTACACAGCTGTGTTTTCTTTTTGTCAGATATTATCATTTACCTCACTTTTTGGGAAATTATTGATGAAATGAAGATGCATATAGGAGGACTGGATGGGTTTGGGCTAGGATTGTCTCCTGGTTTCTTCCTGTTATATGTAGCCCTGATATGGGGCAGAGTTAAGGTTGGTTTTGTGGCATGTAAATTTTTTAAAAAATGTTTGTGTGTAAATCATAGTATTTCCAGGCTGTTTAATGTTTGTAGTTTCTCAAAATTAAAGTGTCTGGTTGGTGAAGGTTGGGAAAATATAAACCTGAATCAGGACAGGGTAATATTGAAGGTCCTCAGCCCATAAGTTTGATATACACATGTATGCTAAGGAATTTGAGAATTAGATGCAAGTGCACTTTTTAGAATTCATGGAAAGCTAAATATCCCTGAGTTTCATGTCAGAAATGTGCATAAGTGCAGAGGTATGAGCAGCCTTCTGATAAGAGCAGCCCTCTTGTATACATAGCTGTAAGTTCTTCAGTGCTGATTCATCACATGTACATGAACTCCCTGCTGCTTGTGTTATGCACAGAAGTGGGGAAACAATCCTTTCTAAGTGGAAAAGGTTGAGTTATTTCAAATTAACTATGTGCATATTTGTGCACCTAAGAGAGAGCAGCTTTTGCACTGAGAATTTGCAGTGCTTTGTCTTCAGAATAGTTTCATGAAAACCTTTTTGATTTATTTCCATCAATGCAGAAGAAAGCTGAAAAGTAACTAATTGAAATTTCACATATCTGCCTTGAGACACTATGGTATGGGAAACCACAAATTTAAGGGATTGAGTAGAATGAATATTGTCCATTTACAGTAGTTCAGTTTTTAGTAGTTATATTTTGATGTTACCTCATCGCATGGAAGCTGATATACAACAAACTTGGAGGGAATATTTTGCTGAATAACCACAGTGTTTCTTTAACTAATAGCTTTTTTCAAAAGCACATTAGCAGGTGAAGATACTAGATCTTCCTTTGTTTTAAACTGTTTTTACTGAGTTTCAATCAAAACACCACCAATGTAACTTCACTACTTGCCTTTATAGCCCCAAAATACACCTCCCTTCTTCCGGGCAATGACTGCAGACTACTTCTATGGACCAGACTGATACTCTTAATCATGTTGAATAGTACCTTAAGCCATCAGCAGTCTCATTGA
The DNA here is from genome assembly GCF_003597395.2 of Chelonoidis abingdonii. Taxonomy (NCBI): domain Eukaryota; kingdom Metazoa; phylum Chordata; order Testudines; family Testudinidae; genus Chelonoidis; species Chelonoidis abingdonii. Next base: position 224,587,118 of record NC_133770.1, on the reverse strand, counting down.
AGTTGATATATGCAAGGGTATCACAGTCTGGCCCTTCCAAGTAGCAAGCCTGTTCTTTAGAAAAGACGTTGATTTCCAGGAAGGGGGAAACACCAATAGTCCCTGGGTGGAGGCACAAGTCATGAAGAAGGAGCAGCCATGGTTGCAGAGACTGTGGGGGAGAGTGGCAGTCAGGCGTGAGGTAAGCAGCAGAAGAGAGCCCAGACCTGGAAGGAGCTAATCCCCAGAGTGGCCAGGAGGAGATGCCCCTAATGGTGAGTGGACCCCGGGACACAGAGGAACATGTCTTGTGAGGCTCCATCCCTTTTTCTTGGGTGCTGCATTCAGCAACTTACTAATGAGAAAATGGAGCAACACGGAATTATGTCTGATTGGGACTACTCATCTAATACCAAAAATCAAATACCATGGCTCAGTGGAGCCCATAATTTAGCTCAGTCTTTCACTGTGTGAATCAAAATGTTGCTTTTCAATCAGTTGAACACTATTCTGAATTTGGAAATTCTAATTGTTCACTCGCAAACATGTAACTTTGATGAGAGTAAAGATAATGTTGCTGTGTAGCATTTTTTTCATTCCTTCTCCAGATCTTTCTGTTTTACATCCATACAGTCATTCATATTTATTTAATCTGAGTGATGTCTGCAGCAGTGCTTGTAACAAACAATAGTCTAATCATGACAGCGAGAGGCAAGTATATTAAAGGTGGCCTTCTGAAGATAACACTGAACTAAGCATGAATATATTTTCACTAATGGCAATGAAAAGATGGTGCAGAGGCAAGGGAACGGGACACTTAGCACATAACTAAATTTCAAATATCACTTTTTAAATGGTTCTTTAATGATCCCAGAGTTCTCCGGCAGCTCCAGTATGGTTGTAGATGCTCCAGAAAGTGCCTGTGATAGGGCCTTCAGTGGCCAGGCATCCTAGTGGCTAGATCATTGGTTAGGCGGACTGTAGGGAGACCTGACCCCTCCTTCTCCCTCCGGTCCTGGCCCAGGGTCCTGTGTTGCTCAACCCCTAAACGGGGGAGATGGATCTTTCTCCCAGCTGGAGGGTGAGGTGTGTGTGTTCAGGGCCTGTTTTCCTGGCTTGATCCCTACGCAAGTCCTTTTAGTTTGCGGTGTGGCTCCAATAGTCCTGTTGTCCCACAGCTGGGGCTTCTCTGTAGGTTCCCCTTGGCAGGGGAAGGTTTACTTGCCTCCAGTGGCTGCATTGACAGGCAGGTTGCTGATCTGTCCCTGCAGACAGGCATCCAGAGAGCTCCTGCCTCTTCTCCAGTCAGCCCCTGGCTGAGCCAGGCTCCCTTCTTTTCTTCCCACTCCAGGCCTGGCACTGGCTGCAGGTATAGCGTGGCGGGGCTAGTGAACCCACAGGTGTTCTTTAACCCCTGCTGTGCCCGGCTTCCATCTCTCTGCTCTTTCACAGTACCATTTAAAATTTAGCTGCCAAAACGGCAGCTACAGGAGGTCCCATGCCCTGGAAGCCTGCTTGGCCAAGGTGAGGATGAAATTCTAGTGTGTATCAATGCCACGTAGTATAGTGTAATGTTTGAGCTGTTCCATGCTCACCGGGAGCTCTGTGGCAATTATAACTTGTCTTCTGGGAAATCAGGATATTTCCATGGCCAAAAATACAACGTCACAGATTCCCCTCTCCTACAATTCAGCTGAGAATTTTTATACACTGTGTCTTTTACTGCCAGTTATATAATGGAGTCTGAGTGGGAAACTGTCCATATCAGAGGGAGTTTTTAGCCATTGCCTTCGATTGGACAATAAAGCCAATATTTAAAAAAAAATCTTGGCCTCTAATTAGGTGTCCTGCTTGAGATTCTTGGACCTGATTTTGCTGTGAAAGTTGGAGGTGTTCAGCATATTTGGAAATTAGGTTCTAGGTGTTTCAAGCTTAGCACCCAAAAACTGCAGCCACTTTCAAAAATGTGGTGTGACAATGTTTTCCTCTAACAAATACTTGCAACACAGGAGCAATTTGCATTGTTACCATACTGCCCAAATGCCTCAGCCAGGATCTAGGCCCAGGTGGGCCAGGACTTCTTCAAACACATGCACAGACATGGAGCCTGCCCTAAAGAGTTTACAGATAGATCTTGCAACTTAAAAAGGGGCTGGGAGGTGGGAAGGAGATCTTCAATCTGTTCATTTTGATCACATATTTACAATTCTTAAATAACTTGTCTAATATAAAGTGTCAGCTATCTCCCTCAACCTAGTCATTCACTGGGTGAGTTCTGTGAATCTTGAGGAGAGATTTGAAGGAGGAGAAGGTAGTTGCTCTGCTTCGATTAGTATTTTTGTATCTAGCAACTAACTGTGCATTTCATTTCTACCCAGGGACAGAGGTTTATGTTTTTTAAGCTAGAGACCTAAAGTTCCAGCTCAGCTGATGAGCTATATTATAACCCCTCTGTAGCTAGGCTTGCAGCTGTGGTTTCATCATAAAGCTGATTTTTACTCTCCTTGTTGACAAGAAAGGGAAATAAAGGAAAAATCTCCTGCTAGACAGATTGTAATCATATGACTACTGGAAGGTGCTCAGAAACTGTGGTGATGGGGGCAGTATAAGAACCTATGTAGTATGGAATTTTACATTTGCAGGATTAAGATAACAGGAATATTTTTCTTAACATTTTGATTAAATTGAAGTTTTCTGGGTCAGAGACCATGTCTTTGTACAACACCTAGCCCAACAATTCCTCAAAGCTGATTGCAGCAGTTCCCAGAGTCCTGAAAGGAAATAACAAATAAATAAATGCTCATCAATCAACTCAAAATATAAACAACTCTTTTGAAAGGCAAACAGAGGTTCATAAAATCTTAGAATTGTAGGACTGGGAGGGACCTCGAGAGGTCTTCTAGTCCAGTCCCTTGCACTCATGGCAGGGATAAGTATTATCTAGACCATCGCTGAAAGGTGTTCGTCTAACCTGCTCTTAAAAATCTCCAATCATGGAGATTCCACAACCTCCCTAGGCAATTTATTCCAGTGCTTAACCACCCTGACAGTTAGGAAGTTTTTCCTATTGTCCAACCTAAACCACCCTTGCTGCAATTTAATCCCATTGCTTTTTGTCCTATCCTGAGAGATGGAGGGAGAAAAATTGTTCTCCTTCTCCTTGTAACAACTTGTTATATACTTGAAAACTGTTATCGTGAACCCTCTCAGTCTTCTCTTCTCCAGACTAAACAAACCCATTTTTTTCAATCTTTCCTCAAAGGTCATGTTTTCTGACCTTTACTAATTTTTGTTGTTCTTCTCTGGCCTTTCTCCAATTTGTCCACATCTTTCCTGAATGTGGTGCTCAGAACTGGACGTAATATGCCAGTTGAAATGTAATCGGTGCAGGGCAGAGGGGAAGAATTACTTCTCGTGTCTTGCTTACAACACTCCTGCTAATACATCTCAGAATGATGTTTGCTTTTTATGCAACAGTGTTACACTTTTTGACTCATATTTAGCTTGTGATCCATTATGACCCCCGCAAATCCTCTTCTGCAGTACTCTTTCCTAGGCAGTCATTTCCCATTTTGTATGTGTGCAACAGATTGTTCCTTCTTAAGTGGAGAA
>NC_133770.1:224560860-224580282 GCF_003597395.2 Chelonoidis abingdonii | reverse complement strand
AGGAATGAGTGACGACATTTACCCAGAACCACCCGCGACAATGATTTTTGCCCCATCAGGCACTGGGATCTCAACCCAGAATTCCAGGGGGCAGGGGAGACTGCGGGAACTATGGGATAGCTATGGAATAGCTACCCACAGTACAACGCTCCAGAAATCGATGCTTGCCTCGGATCATGGACGCACACCTCCTAATTAATGTGCTTAGTGTGGCTGCGTGCACTCGACTTTATACAATCTGTTTTACAAAACCGGTTTATGTAAAATCGGAATAATCCCATAGTGTAGACGTACCCTTGTACTGTAGCACAGTCTCCCCAGCTCAATTTCCCCACTCTCATATACGCTGGTGGGCCAACTCACTAGCATTAATTGAAGCTCCACCACCATCAGTGATGGAGCTTCCCAGGAATGCATTTATTGTTCATACACAAACATAGTTCATTATCAGTCAAGACCGATAAACTGGCCCCTCCTAAGGGTGGCTTCTATTGCTGCCACTGCAGCCTACGCAGCAGATATTCCCAACAAGATCTTTCACCTATCTGGTGTAGTAAGCCCGTTGCTGACCTAGTCTCCTGCAATAACTTCCTTACTCCCTTGTTGCTCTCTCTCTTGAGTAAGCTGCTTGTTCCTCTTTTATCTCACCAGCTGGGAGGCAGCTGAATAGTCACAGGTTGAGACTAAGCCTAGCTTCCTTAAAAGGCCATCTGACACTGTGACATATAACTTTTCAGACTTGGTAAAAACAATGCCTGCCTTTCTGGAAGATATGCTTTAGTGAGTCACAAGTTATTGGGCTCAACACAGGGAAGACTGGGTGAAATTACAGGCCAGGTCAGAGATGATCTAATGGTCCTTTCTGGCCTAAAAAATCTACAAATGTAACTGTTATCTGGCAGTGTAAGATTTGATTTCTTAAATCATTCTCTTCCTTGCTATTAAGCACTTGGGTTTTAAATATGATCTGCCCAAGAGGTAATAACATTATTCTGACACTGTAACTGTGGACATTTTTAAATTAAGTACTTTACTTTGTATTGAGGGCGGCCTGCACTGATGCACAAATTGAAACTCTCACAGAAGTTGCTAAATATTTGTTAGTTGGAGGTTTTAATGTTGTTTGTAATGGATATTTCTGTCTATGTTGCCTTTGTTTCTGAAACAAAACTTTCAAAAATTGTGCTCTGGTAGCTGAGCTGAGTGCCATGGGGCAGAGGAGAAAAGCTTGAGCGTGCTGATTGTTGCCTGAGCCTGCAGCCCTGTACGGGTGAGATGCTTCTATGGCTAGCTACATTAAGGGCTGCTATGAGAGTAGGGGTTCTCAAACTGGGGGTCAGGACCCCTCAAGGGGTCGCAAGGTTATTATGGGGGGGTGTCACGAGTTGTCAGCCCCCATCCCAGACCCTGCTTTGCATCCACCATGTATAATGGTGTTAAATATATTTTAATTTTTTTTTAATTTATAAGGGGGATCTCAGAGGCTTGCTATGTGAAAGGGGTCACCCGTACACAAGTTTGAGAATCATTGGGAGGGGAAGGCTTCTGAGGAACTTCTTGTTTCTTCACTCATAGCTAAGGCTACCATTTAATCACGGGTGTTTTTAGTAAAAGTAATGGACAGGTGATGGGCAAGAAACAAAAAATCACAGCCCTGACCTGTCCATGACTTATACCATAAATACCCCTGACTGAATCTTGGGGAGCCCGGGTACTGCGGCACCAGCTGCCGAGGGGGAAGCCCTGGAGAACCTGCTGCTCCGGCTGCTGCTGGGCTGGGATCCACAGGGGGCCAGTGGCTGCTCTGGCCATGGCCAGGGGGAAGGGGAAGCCCCAGGGGGCCAGCGGCTGCTCCGGATACCCTAGGACCACTGCTGGGAGCCACCAAGTTGTGGCTGCTCCCACCGCCTCTGGGACTGCTGCTCTGGTGGTCCCTGGGGCCAGCTGCTGAGGTCCACTGGAGCAGAGGCCAGCCCTGGGCTACTCCAGTAGTGGCTGCTGTGGCTGTCCCCAGGGCCGCCTGAGCAGCTGGTTCCGGGGCAAGCTGTTTGGTCAGCCCTGTGGTCAGCCACACTGGCCAATGCAGAAGTCACAGAGGTCGCAGGAGGTCACAGAATCCGTGACTTCTGTGACCTCTGTGACAAGACACAGAGCCCTACTCATAGCCTCAGGTCTCAGCTGCACATTGCCAAGGCAGTGTGTGGAGCAGATTTGGGGTCATGCTGCAGCTGCTTCTGTCCTCTGCTCCACATCTTTCCAGACTAGCATGGTCTTTGGAGGGCCAAACTCCACCTTGGAAAATTCTGTTTAGTACCTTAGATGCCTTGAGAATGTAAATGACAGTCTCTACCGGGCTCCAGTCTGCCCAAGGCAGCATCCTTGTTTGCTTGCTCTGAGCAGAAAATGATTGGAGCCTGTTTGCTCTTCAGCAGACTTTTCAGCATGTAACATGTAGGGCTGAACATGGTGGATATGTCTTCTGATCGATAGCTCAAAGAGATGCCCAGTCTTGCTTTTCTAGCCTGAGAAGATTAAAAAAACAACTGCAGAATAATGCTTACCATGGCTCACCAGCTTCATGCTTCTCTCTAAGGCTTGTTTTAATAAAGCATCATTAAAAATACCAAATCCAGGGATATGAATAAAGAAGTCCATCTGGACACGGTCCAGTCATTAAAGCCTTTTGCTGATTTCATAGTATCTATGTAATTTTCTGAGATAATGCTCTCTCTGGCAGTCTGAGATTTATTTAGCAAGCTAGAAAGGTATCCTGTATGATGGTTCCTGTCTGCATGCTATTAGAAGTCTCAAAATTAAGAACCACCAATTATCTTTTGAAATCTTTAATGAATAAGTGTGGGCTGAGAGACCAAGAAAAGGCTACTCTTGGTCATCCCACAGCCACATGTCTACTGTGGTGGGGTGTCCACGCCACACTGGCAGAGAAGGGGTTAAAAGCAGCCTAGGGGGGGAGCAGCCAATCTAAGAGAGGCTGCAAGGAGCTGCCAGTCAGGAGTCAGCAGGTCCATATGAAAAGAGCTGCAGGGCCAGCTGCAGTCAGTTGCTGTAGGGAGCCTATGGGAGAGGACTGAGTTGCTTGAGGGCTGCAGGAAGATAGCACCTCATACAGGGCAGTTGCTAGCAGATAATGGGGGAGACAGAAAGAGAGCTCTTGGCTGGCTGCTGGAACTTGCAGGCCTGAGGCCCTGAGAAGATGGTGAAGATGGTGCTGAGGCTGCAGGGTAGTGACCGTGGGAATGGAAGCGGCACTGGCGAGAAGTTAAAGAGAGGCAGCAGGAGGCTGCTAGCTATAGGATGCCTGGACCAGAACCCAGACTAATGGAGAAGTGGCTAGGCTCTAGAACTGCGATACCATCACCACCACCCCCAGAAGGGGGAAAACATGGACAGGGTGCCGCAGTATTTGGACTGAGGTGAGTCTGTAGGCAGTGATGATAGCCAGTGCGCCCTTTCCTGGTGGTGCCTTGCCTGTTATCAAAGATAATCCCTATGATGGCCAGCAGGAAGTGCCACAGTAGTGCGTAAACCCTGTGACATCTACATATGACGGTATTATTTGCAAGTGAGTTTACTCATATCTGGATTACAGTATTTGAAAAATTGTGGGATGGGATGTTGTACTGAAGTTTTAAAAGTCTCAATAGTTCTTTAAAGGCAAATCTCCCACACTAGGTACTTGCTGATCATCATTTCCACCAGGGGAATATGAATCTTGGACTCTGGAGATGCAGGCTTCCCTTGGCTCCTACAGGCTACAGACTCTTCCATGGTTCTCTGCATGACTAAGCCAAGTTTGGATGTGACAGACAAGGGGCTATGTTACATAACAGCAACTAAGTGAAGGGAGTCTAAGGTCTTGATCCTGTGTATAGCTGGGCACCTGAGTCACTCATCACTGAAGTAACAAGCTCTGCTCAGGCACAACCCTGTGTGAATTCAGTTGTGGGATTGGGAGTTACGTTGGCGTAATGTGCTGAGGAAATGGAATATGTAAACTTAAGAGTCTGACCTATTGTTAGGTTTTATTCCTCCCGATAAAGGGCCAGAAAAGAGGGAATTGAGTGTAAATTACATCAATTCAAACTCTGACTCAGTCAGATTTAGTGGCTAATTTTAGATTACAGTGGTGTAAATTATGTGTCAGTAGGTGAGTCTAGGGAAGTGCAAATTGGTTTGATTTACACAGTGAGGAGGTCATAAAAAGGTGTAAGTTTTTGATATAGTTTAAGTTTCCTCTGCAAATTTGACCCTATGTGTTTGTGGCTAGATTGCCATTATTCAGCATGTTAATTTTATAAATGTATAACTGCATAATTCCAACATGCTTTCTCGTAGTTAGTGCAAAGTAGCCAGGCATAGTATTCCCTTAAGAAATGTCATCATTACAGTAAGTATCTTCAGCTTCAGAATGGTTACTCTTCCTCACCAAGGAACTCCCTTGGCCTGTTCTGCACTCATGAATTTTGATTTAAAAAAAAATTCCCACAATTGCTAACAGCATGCCAGCTCCACCAGTGGTAGCACTTTTAGGAATCCTAGGGCAGTCAAGCCACAAATGGCCAGCATTATTTTCTTACAGTGTTGCCTGTAACTAAGGTGATAATTTCTAAATAAAAAACCAGGGCATATTAGTAGCGATAATTTTTAGGTTGAAAAATAGTAATACAAAAGATTTTAAAAAACCAAGAATTTTTCTGATTCAAGAGTGCCACAAGGATACTCTTCTGAATGGATGATTTTTTTCCCCAGTAACTCAGTGTTCTGATGAGTTTATCATGAAAACTAAACAAATGTTATTAACTTTCACTTTGAGCAAAAGAACAGCTTTGATAGTGTCTAAACTCATTCGACTTACCTCTTCACTCCAGACTGTGTTCATCACATTGAATACTGTTTCCACTGGGCTGTTTGTTTTTGTTAAACACAGAGCAAATTCTATGTGTTACAGCAGTGTGTCTTGAACAAATGTTTTTAAATTATAAAAAATGCTTTGACCGAGTGAAATGAAAAACCAGGACATGTCAGGTGTCATGAAAGAAGTCCTTTTCATCATCTGAAAACCCAGGACTTTCCAATAAAATAATTATGTAGAATCATTTCAAGCAGATCTCCAAAGGAACTTAGATGCAGAAACGCCTAAATTGTAGGCACCTAGAAAATTCCTGGAATCAAACCCAGGGCTAGGTACCTAGGCTCCTTATACAATACATTGGGCAGGGAAAGGCATCTAAGAATGGGATCCATAAAAGCCAGCAGAGTAGGCAGTTAGCCAGTCTCTCCTGTTGAAACTATTTCACTGTGTGTAGATAATTAGTCATTGGAGTTGGGGGACTGGACCATGGATCTCCTACCTCCCACATGAGTGCCTTAGAGAGAATTTCTCACTCAATAACTATTGAAATCTCTTCTTTTTTGCCACTTCCTTATTCAGCATGAGTGATTTCTATAGCCTTCTTCCAAAACTTGTGATTGTATGCCAGGCTGTCATGCAAATTGGTCTGAGGTCCTCTGATATCCAGTCCATATACCAAGTCTTTGGTCTCCTTCTTGATCATCTTCCACCTGAATCTGGGACTTAGCCTTTGTGGGTGTGAGTCTTTAACCTGCTTAGATATAATTGACCCAGTATTGCAAATGCACATGACATTGGAATCCTAGTCTAGTCTAGAGCTTCCAAAGTTGCTGCTACTAGTGGAACTGAACCACAATTAGTGGTGGAAAAATTCCCCCCATCCTCTAATGTTTTACAATACTCTGATTTATCACTCACTGTGTCCGGTAGAGATTTACACAAAGATGGCTGAACAATCTCTACCTATTAATGGACATAGGTGTTAATCAGATGACTAAGTGAGATGTTTATGGTTTTTGGACTTGGTATCTGAGTCATTCTGAACCCAGAGAAACTTGGTATATGTGCAAATCGAGTCCAATTAAGGTATTTGCAAGACCCCAGAATATATACAGTCCTAAATCAAAACCATTCCGTAAACAAACAGCCTTTGGTCTGCAGACAAGGATGTGAGCACAGAAGAATATTTTTCATTTCTGGTATGGTGATGCTGCCCTCACATCTAAATTGTGTGGAGGAAGATTATTTCACATACTGTCTTTTTGCACTTCTTGGTTTAATTTTGGAACTTGATAGTTTTGTGTTGGACATCTGGCCAGATTTTCCTTTGATTTGCTACCACAAGACTTGATTGGGAAACATTTTCTTTTAAAATTTTGAGTGAATGTTAGACCCCTTTTGTGCAATTGTAGTGCATTTGTGGTGGGAAGCATAAGAAAGACAGGTTTAAGAAAACAAGGTGGCTGTCTCCCCATCAGTTTTTTTTCCCTTTAAAGTTTTTGCCCAATATCTTTTTTTACATGTATTTCCATTATTTGATTTCTTACAGCACATTTCCAGTGTATAATATGAATTAGAGCACATTCATTATGATCTGACCTTTTACCCCAAACGTGGTAGAGCACCTTTAGGTGGTTCCAGCAAACAGGTTCAAGTTGCCTGTGTATAACATGTGTACAGAGACATCATCTGTGAAGTACAGAAGTGAAATTAATAGTTTCGCTTGTGGATCAATCACTAATCTTACCTCCCTTATTATTGCTATATTTTACATTATTCCAAACTACCAGTATTCATGTGGGGAGCAAGGGCATTATTTTCAATAGTTATGGCATTTCATTCTGTATAAAATAGGTCCAAGAATCAGTTGCTTTGAAAATTTGATTGGAACCTTTTTTACCAGGTGCAGTATGTAAGATCATTACAGCACTTATGCATTTGGGCTGGGATGTATAATAAAGTTATGTAAAAGTAATCATAATAACAGTATTTATAACGCATATTTGGAGGTAGAACTGATGTAAAGACATAACTACGCAGCATAAAATGATGACTTTAAGTTACTTTTCTTGGAGATAGATACATTTTATTGTTTATTAGCAGTTCTCTTCATAATAGCTATCCATAGTTTACCATCAGAAAGATGCTTGTCAATACACCTTAGTACTTAGAGTTTTTTTCATTTTCCTTGTGAGCAGAAATTTTCTAGGTCAAGCAAAGTTCACATCATACGTTACATAGAGATAGTTATTGTGCCTGATTTAAACAGTATTATACAATGAAATGGCTGTTAAGGTCTTTGACAAGTGTCAAGACCAAGTTATTTTATGCCTGCTATCATGGTAAATTTTCCCCTCTTATTTTATATATGCACGTGAAAGAAGAGTACTAGGCATCAAGTCAGCGATAACCCATGGCATCTTATTTTATATTTAATTTTTCATATTAAAACATAAGGATAACTGTAAATTGTACTTCTAGATTTTTCAAGGCTCTGAGAGAAGAATAGAAATAATTTTATGCATGGGCAAAGCCAAACCACTTTACTTTTTTCATCTCAACACTTTAGCCCACTATCTTATAGGGTGCAATGCAACTTGTGATTACTGTCACCAGGCCCTCTTTTTTGTTCTGTTTGTACAGTGCCTAGCACAGTGGGGTCCTGGTCCATCACTAGGGCTCCCAGGTACTGCCACAATTCAAAGAATAAAAGAAAATTCAGTGGAACTAAAAACACACCCAAACCTTTCACTTTGTTCCCAGATATCAATGTTGCTGTGAAACACGTCACAACTGTGAGCATCAAGAGAACTCGTGGTGATTTAAACAACTAAATGAACTTGGTGCTCTTGAAAGATGCTGGCTTGACAACTTCAGTGACTGAAGTTCTCTGCTTGTTTGTTGAACAGCAATGGTATGAGCAGTGGCAGTGCAAGCTTCCCCACATTCACCCGACCCACTAAGGCTGTAAATAAGGGTGTTAATTGTGAGCATGAGTTTTGTGATGTGGACTCTAACAGCTACACTGCGACCATCAGACTAACTTTACATATGCCATCAGCCTACTATCAATCGTATGACCAACCTTTTCAAAAGGCAAAAGCGGGACACATGTAGGAGCCCTGCTCCGCACTCTGGCTAGGGCAGAAGCCAGAGCTGGGCCATGCTAAGAGCTGCAAGGGAGACCAGGCTGCTGTGGGAAGCATTGGATCTTCCATCTGCTCTGAGTGGGGGCCAGGGTTCCCCAGATCAGCCCCCAGCCCATGTCCCCACCACCCTGCGGCACATTGCTCAGGGCAGGTGGAAGATCTGAGGCTCCCCAGAGCAGCCTGGGCTCCCTGGGCGGCTCTTACTAGTGCCTGGCTCCAGTTTTTGGCCTGGCAGGGGCAGGGCTTTGGGAGGAGGGGAAGAGAGGAGCAGGGGCTTGGCCTTGTGGCAAGGGTCAGACTAAGGCCCACCTCAGCCCCCCCGGGAAGAGGCAGACACAGAGCGGTGACATAGGAAATCCAGGACAGATGCTGTCCCAGAGTCATTTGGACTGGGGCTTGAACTCTGCATTTAGGGACTTTGCGGCCCACTTTGGGATGGGTGGTCACCCTAGCTATCAGGTGGCAATAAGTAGTCTAGGCTAGCTTCTTTCTGGGTGTGAAACTCTCTGATCCATTACCAGAGCCAAGTTATCAAGGCTGCTGAGTATTCTGGATATTGACTTGAAAGTGAGCAAACCAGAGACTTCAGCCTCCCTTGGAAAAAACTCATAAGAAAGAGAGTTCAGGTGGAAGGCAAACTGCTTGAGGAGAGCTTTGCTTAAATAATGCTTGTGTGGGCACAGCTTGCTCCTCTCCCCTTCAGAAAGTGCAAGGGATTTCCGCCCCTCATCCATCCTCCCCCAGGGTCCCTGACTCACAATGCCAAGAGGGCTTACAGAAATATTAATACAGATTCAGGCTGCACTAGCTTCAGCAATTTCACTTCTGGCTGCTGGAGTGAGATGAGAGGAGATAATAATGAACATCCCTCTCCTGTTCACCCCCTTTTACATGCAGATCCTTGGACCCAGACAACCCACCTGAAGATCCAGAGATGAGGGGAAACCAGGCTGCAGAGATGGTTGGCCTAGCTCTCCACTGAAAAGGGTAAGAAACACACACATGGGACTCTCACATGCTGTTTTCATGGGGGCAATCTGACTCCTGTGCAGATTTCTATCCACAAAACTATGTACACATAGACAACTGGGTGGAAAGATCTGCATTGTGTGAACAAACTGGGAACTTGTCCATGCAGGTCAGCAACTTGCATGTGCAAATGTCCATAATTTTGAGCACATGTAACAAGAAATATGATCACTCTTCACTGATGCAACTTAAGGCTTGAGCTCTGAAATTTTGATCTCAGGGTCACACTGTTTCCAAGCAAAAGTAAACAAGGAACAGCAAAAAGTAGCTGTTGATACTCCCAGTGAATCCTTGATGCCCTACTTTTTAAAATAAACAACGTAAAGGCCTGAAGTAACACTTTTCCCTGTTGACTTAGTCCTTCCCCGTTTGGCAATTATGAAAGACTTCCCTTTTCCTTTAAAAGTCACACACCAGTATCTTTTCTGCCAATATGTTTTCTATCATAATGATGCTTAGCAGTTAAAAGAAAATCTTGTTTTCAACTCTTAATCAATGGGAAGAAGTAAGTTTGCCTTTAGTGTCACAATAATGTAAAAATAATGATGGCACAGCTCTTGGAATAGGGTTTGCTAACTTGCTCTTCTGTTACTGACTGACTTGCTGAAAAAAAGAACTGTGAAAGTGCCTACTTAGACTGAAAGTCTGTGGGGGCAGAGACCCTTCTTGTTATGTTTCTACAGTGCTTAGCACAATGGGGTCTAAGAAGCTACCACAATACAAATAAATGATAAAGTGCCCTTCACTCACAAATGGTTGGGTATTTGGGGTCTTTTTTTATTAGTATTAGCAATGAAGATGCATATTTTTTAACAGCTGGTATTTAGCAGCTAGAGAATATTCCATGGCAAATTATAATGATTTTAAAGTAATTCAGTTTTGAGCCTATGTTGCTTTACAGAGTCTCTACTGCTTATTCATCTTTAATTTAAAATGGTGTTGATTATTACTGCACATCCCAACCTGTATATTTAACAAAAGAGTTGTCATTTTGTAAAACAAAATTTTTGGCAACAGAGTCCAATGTCTTGATGTGAAAAGCTACAAACATTCAATTTGGAAATATATGCAATTTTTTAACAGTGAGGGCAATTGACCATTTTAATAGGTTATTAAAGGATGTGGCAGATTCTCCATTTTTTGACTCAATGAAATCCTGGAGTCATTAAATTCAGTGACAAGACTTCCCTTGACTTCAACAGAATGAGGATTTAAACCCTCTAAATCAGGCATGGTGCTATGATTTATAAAGGAGTCTAAGGGTGTTAAGTGCTCACCTCCAGCTGAAATGCAATAGAAATTGAGTATCTAACTCCCATAGGCACCTAGTAAATTGTAGCCCAGATATTGTTTCAAAATAGATGCTCTAGACCAATGGTTCTCAACCTGGGGTACATGTACCCCTGGGGGCACACAGAGGTTTTCCAGGGGGTATATCAACTCATCTAGATATTTGCCTAGTTTTATAACAGGCTATATAAAAAGCACTAACAAAGTCAGTAGAAACTAAAGTTTCATACAGACAATGACTTTATACCACTCTAAATAGTAGGCACTGAAATGTAAGTACAATATTTATATTGCAATTGATTTATTTTATAATTATATCATAAAAATGAGAAACTAAGCAATTTTTCAGTGATAGTGTGCTGTGACTGTGGGAAATCCTATGTCCTGTGGGAGACAGGAAGTCAGGATAGGTTATCAAAATGGTCCCTTCTAGCCTTAACATCTGAGTCTATATGCCATGTAAAACATCACACATGTAGAGGTACAGTACTTTATGTGTTCTGTAAATTTTCCAAAGAAAAAGCTAGTGAATTCTTGCAAAAAATGAGAAAACTGTATGAGTCACCCTCATTAATGACAGTAGGAGAACACAGGACAAGCTGTTCTACACAAACTATTTGATATTTTTTATATTCCTAGATTTTAAAGCTAAAGGTACCATTGTGATCATCTAGTCTGTACAAATGAGGTCCTACAAATTCCCTGTCTGTTTTTAACAAAACATCCAATCTTGATTTAAGAAGTGCAGTGATGGAGAGTCCGCCATAAGCCTTGGTAAATTGTTCCAATGGTTAATTACCCTCAGTGATTAAAAATTTGCACCATATTTCCAGACTGAATTTGTCTAGCTTCAACTTTCAGACACTGGATCTTGTTAAGCTTTGGTTTGTTAAATGGAAGAGCCCTCTAATATTAAATTTCTTTTCCCTGTGTAGGAATTTATAGACTATGATCAAGTCACTCCTTAGTCTTCTCTTTGATAAGCTATAATGATTGAGCTCATTGAGTCTCCCTGTAAGACCTGTTTTCCAATCCTTTAATCATTCTTGTGGCTCTTCTCTGAGTGGTTTCCAATTTATCAACATCTTTGAATTGTTAACACCAGAACTGGACACAGTATTCCAGGAGCTATCCGAACAGTGCAGAGTTGAAATAACCTGCCTACTTCTACTTGATAGTCCTATTTATATATCCAAGGATTGCATTAGCCCTTTTGGCCAGAGAGCCACACTGTGCATGTTCAGCTGATTATCCACCATGATCCCCATGTCCTTTCACAGGGTCTGTGGCAGGCAGGTGTAAAACCAGGGCCTCCTGGGGGGGGTGGGGGCAAGTGGGGCAATTTGCCCCAGGCCCTGGGCCCTGCAGGAGCCCTCATGAGAGTTTTTTGGGCCCCTGGAGCGGCGTCCTTCACTCGCTCCTGGGGCCCTGGAAAACTCTCGCGGGGCCCGGGCCCCCGGAGCTTCTTCAGCTCTGGGTCTTTGGCAGCAATTTGGTGGTGGTGGTGGGTCCTTCTGCTCTGGGACCTGCTGCTGAAGTGCCCTGAAGACCCAGAGTGGGGGGTCCTTCCGCCCTGGGACCTGCCGCCGAAGACCCCAGGCCCCCTGAATCCTCTGGGCGGCCCTGGGTAAAACCCCTTGAATACCCTGCTAAAATGCTGGCTAAGCCTGCTTTCGGGCAGAGAACCAGGGGCAGAGGCTCAAAGCAGCCAGCAGGGAGCCCAGCTGCAGGCCCTAGAGAGGGCTGGCTCACGGCAATAGACTAAGCTAAGCAGCTACAGCTAGGCTGAAGGCTAGGAGGGCTACAAAAACCCTGGACAAAACTCAGTTAGGAGGCTAGCCTGGGAGGGGACAGGAGGCTAGAGCTCTGTCTCCTCGCCACAGGAAGGGAGCCGCAAGGGCCAAGAGACCCTGGAATGCATTAGAAAGTGGATAACTGTTGGGGGATAAAGGGGACTACATAGTGGCACTGTAAAATAAAGTACAAGGGTGAAACACCGGAAGAAGGTGTGAGAACTCTTATTTTACCAGCCTAAGCACAGGGCACAGGGAGAGAAGGAGGAAACCTGTGCGGACCCTGTGACAGGGTCCTTTACACTTAAGGACCAAACCTGGGTACTATTCATCAGGCTTTGAACTGTGCCTGATAAAGATCAGCAAGCCAGTAATTTCCAATGTTGAAATGATCCCAAGAAAGGGGTCCCTGTCTGTTCTGTGAGAAGTAGGAGTGGCGTTTCTTGGAAGAGTGTAGCTCAGCCAAATGAGTTACCTCCTTCCTCCTGAGCAGACCTCTGTGGATCCTGTTGGTGTCAGATGTTACCAGAGGCCTAGTAACCACTGGAACTCCTACAGTAAGAGTTAGGAGAAGGTCCCATTCTCTTATTTGGAGAGAATGAGGAACTGTACTTTGGCAGGAGAAAAGAAATTTGGCAAACAGCTCTGCTTCCCCAATGTCATCCTCTGACACCTAACTGAGTAATAATGATGGACTCACCTGGATGTAATCAGGCTCATGAAGTTGTCCTTTGGGGGTGTTCCCTCTCAGGTTATCATAGAATATTAGGGTTGGAAGAGACCTCAGGAGGTCATCTAGTCCAATCCCCTGCTCAAAACAAGACCAACATCAACTGAATCATCCCAGCCAGGGTTTTGTAAGTGCATAGGCCTCTAAGTGCATATATGCATAGGACTCTGCAACTGTAAAATCAAGCTAGACAGCAAGTGCTTAGATATTAAATCCATGGAGTTCTGAAGCTAGGGCAGAATGAAGCAACCAACTTGACAAGCAGAGTATCTTCCTGTGAGCACATCATACCTATGCTCCAAGATCTGCATCTGCAGCCTATGTTCTAGATGGATTTAGAGGTCAGTACTGACATGTTAAAACCTTGAATAAGCTAAGAGTTGTGTCTCCTTGTTTCATACCCCCACAGTTTAGGTTGTCGATCTCCTGGGCTGTCCGAGAGAGGGGGCTGCGATTAGGTGATATCTGTGAATGTCAGTGTCCTTTGGAATATGCACTTCTCCATGATGAGACAAAATAACCTGAATTCACTGACTTTCAGGGCATATTTCAAGTCTCACTCTTTTTGAATGGGCTCTTGAGGGAATGCCTAGTGCTGGATGGAGAAGTTCTGTTGAAAGTGATATCGGTTGCCTTCTCTACTGCCTGGGCATCCATATGTTTGTGAAGCTGCTGTTTTCTTTGTATGTTGATGGATTTATTGTGCTTTTAGTTATTTCTCAGAAGCACATAGAGCCTGAGATGAGCTCCTCTTGTTTTGTGAATCTAAATAAAGATGATGGAGAAAAGCCTAAGGCAGGCAGCTAGGACATACAGCTCAGGTAGGCTCTGCAGCACACTTGTACCAGGTTATCGGGATTTGGCCCATACTCTTTTGTATTAATCAGATAAATGAAATATGAAATTATGAGCATACAAGTAGGTACCATTCTGCAATTTACAGAATTAACAATGAAGTCACCTTGCTTGGGAACTGAGATCTAGTGCTGCTATGGAGGCACAGGGCCCTGCAGTCTTTTTCCTACTGCTAGATTTGCGCAGTGGCAAATATGTTTAACTTGTCTCTTTCCTACTCCTCTCTATCCCTGTGTGCTACCATGCAGGAAGCCCATCTGCCACAGCATTCCATACAGGAGTTGTGCAGAACATTAGATTCTGGCCCCCTTCACTCTATGCAGTAGAATTGGCTGCTGCTTTGGAGACATAATCATATCCTCATGTATATGATTATGAGCAACAGAAAGAACAAGCTTTACTGGTTATTTACACAGCTTGTGAAAGAAGTGTTTCACAACTAATAATAAGCATTTTTCAAGATGTAAGGCCAAAATTTCCATACTTAAGTACCTAAAGTTAGGAATCTAAATCCATGTTTAATGGATTTTGATGCATAACTCTAGACATCCAACTTTTAGAATTTTGGCTTAAGTCAGTCTTACAGATGTTTTTAAACTATCTGCAGCAGCAGCATCTAGTGACTTGAGATGCCATTATAGCAATACGTAGGGTGCTATACTCCAGCAAACAGCTGTTTCCTCCACACCTGTCACTTCTGTGGGAAAATCTGCAGGGCACAGATTGGCCTTATCAGCCTCCTGAAAACCCACCAGTGAACTCCATTGGGAGACATCATCCTCACATTGAGGAATAGCTGAAGAAGAATAGCAATTAGTGCTACACTGAGATGGACACTTCTCCCTATTTTTAAAAAAAGCAGTAGCCCCTGAGAGCCATCCTGCCTATGCTGATTCACATCTCTTTCCCCACTAAGCCCCAGCATGCCTACGAATCATAAAGGCATGTCTTGCTCTGTGAAGTTGTTGGTGTATTGTGATGAATAAAGTTCGCCCTGTTGAAAAACCACTTATGTAGACTATAGTAATTGCATAACAAATTGTGCGGAATTTGAATACTGCATATGATTTTTTCACACATGAACACATTTTTATCATTGTGTTTATTTGAGATATCAATTTCAGAAAACAAAGCACACTTCTGGTTTGTAAAATTATCGTTTAAAGTACAAATAGCTCCAATTTCACTTTCATAAACTCCATTATGTAAAATACAATAGAAATAATATGCAAATGCAGGGAGTGTAACAGTGCAAAGTTCAACGTGTGTTCGAAACACTGTATGGTCATTACAAAGGCAGCATCATAAGCTAGTGATCAGAAATTAAAATATTGACATTTTAAAATTTCAAGCTTAGTGATGAAAGGAACTGAGAACTCTTACTAAACAATTTTTAGAGTCCCAGCTAGTAAGCTACTTTTACTCCACTGGGCTTTTCTTTTCCTCTGGGAAGAAAGAAAACCAAATGACATGCGAGAACTCTGTATTTTAAATATTACTTAACATGCAGTCTTTAGCAGTGATGGGCAAAGCTCAAAAGTTTCCTTGTAGACTTTTTTCAGATAAAGATCCAAAACATAGGGCACCAGAGTGCCTTTTCTGCTAAAGCCACTTTGCATTGCTTTTATAGCCTTAAAATAGTTGGAAATAGTCATTGGAGAATTCCCTTTGCTTAGGAGAATTCTTCGACGCAAAACTTGCAAAGGCGACTTTACTGCCTCCTGTTTCGGCTGCCCCCTTTCCCAGAGGAGGGGAAGAGCAGCAGCATGTAAAAGGCACTGTGGCAGTTGGATGTGAATAGGATGTGACAAAGAAGGACATGGTGGGGCAGAGAGACTACACTTCTGCTGCTGGTGTAAGGTCACTGAGTCTTGCTCAAAAGTAATATAAAGGAACCACATGGGTATAGTGGGGGCTAAATAACCATGTTTCCTAACAATAAAAAAATGCAATGGCCTAGCTCCATATACACAATGCTACTGTGACAGTGTTCTAAGCCTAGGCCACAGAGAGGGCCACTAGCGGGCTAGAAATTATTGAAAGGGATACTACGTAATTCCTTTGCACTGTAGTCATTTACAGACTTTATGCTAAGTGGAAGAAGGTAGAATAGACTCCTTGGGTCTCTAACTACTGCAGGGGCTAGTTGGCCAACGATTAGGGAACCACAACCAGCTCCCTGTGGCCTCTGCTCTCCACTACTCTTGAACTGTGGGATGAGGTGCTTACCTGAAGTTTCTTGAGGGCCATGTGACCCTCTGACAGTCATTCCCAACTCCTTGAATCCTGACAACTTCCTAGTTATAGGTCTCTTAAAACAGCCTATAACTCCCTCCGTCTGTACTTCAGCCTTTCTCCCCTATTGGTAGTAGTTCTTTTCTGAGGCCTGAGGTGGTAGGGGGATGGGTTGCCTCTATTTTCACTTCTCTGGAGGTAATACTAGCAGAAGTAATAGGACCCAGCACCTCTGACATGCCTTTATTCCAGGATCCTCCACCACTGAATTTACATGCTGTGAGCTCTGAGGCTGTACATCTTGTACTGTTCTGCATGTCCTACACCATGTAAGCATTTAATTAAATGATGGACAGGACCCTGCTGAGACCCTTCTGGAGGTGTTGGGGCCCCACAATGAGGTCACTGAGAAGTTAGGAAGTAAAATATCAGAGGTATAAGTACTGAGGCCAGGTCTACACTAGGGCCTTGTCTACTTTACAGGGGAAATTCGATCTAAGCTACGCGATTTGAGCGACGTGACTAGTATCACTCAAATCAACGTCGGTTAGATCTACTTACCACGGGGTCCATACTATGCAATGTCGATGGGAGATGCTCTCCTGTTGACTCCCCCTGTTCTTCTTGATCTGGTGGAGTACAGGAGTTAACAGGAGAGTGCTTTGCAGTCAATTTACCGGGTCTTCACTAGACCCACTAAATCGACCGCCAATGCATCGATCGCGGCTTGTTGATCCCCCCAGTAACTGTAGACAAGCCCTAGGAGTGCTTTGCTGGTATAGCTGTACTGGCATATAAAGTATTCCTACAGTGGAAGCTGCCTCTACCGGCAAAGCTGCACTTTTGCCGATATTGCTTATTGCAGCTACTCTGAGTGAAATAAAACTATAAAAGTGCAGTTTTGCTCATGTATCTACATCTAAACTAGGATTTTTCTGGCGCAGGTATATTGGTCAGGGATCACACCTTCACACTCCTGACTGGTATTCCAGCAAAGCTTTGTTATGTAGACATGGCCTGAGAAATCAGGATTCTCATGCCTGGGCCAACTCTACCTAATTTCCCATAAATTGAAGTGACTGCACATCCTGGTTTTATCAGGACAGATCCTGTTTTTCTTCTAATGTCCTGAGAACTTCTTTCGGGATACCTGAAATATCTGAATTTTTCATTCAATTTGTTTTTTTAAATAATTACAAAGTGTGTGTTCAAGACCCAGTGCTATAGGGAATGGAAATTACTCTGTGTCTAACAGGAACAAACAGTCCAGTGAACAAGTGTTTAGTGTGGTAAACAGTGTTTGAAGTGAAGAGAAAAATCAAATGAGGGCAGATACTATTAATTCTGTTCATTTATGCTCAAAGTGAATGTTAAAAAGAGAGTCAGTGTCTTCATGATACCCTCATTCACAACACCATGTTAGTGGGAAAAACCCTCCACTCAAAAAACCATACACATCACTGAGTTTGACTGTGGCAACGACATCATCACACAATTATCTTCAAAGGGTACTTTTGTATGACCCTAAAAATGTCACCACAAAACTTTCCCAGCCCTTTAATTAAAAAAAAAATATGGTGAGCTTATCTTAAACCTGCAGGGACATGACTTTGGAAAGTGTTTTCAGTGGATTTCAGAAGCAAAGCAGGATCAGGGTAGGTCAAGCATCTGAATGGGTGACTTCCCAAGTAAAACCAACTACTGAAGGAAGAAGCATTTGTAATTAGAGGAGGTGCTCATTCTTCTGTATAAAACTAATACTCATATACTGTGTGTGTGGGTGCGGAGGGTGGAGGACTCTGTACTGTTGAAGGTCTCTTTTGGATGAGATGCAAAATTGTGGTCCTGATAACTTTTACTCATTTCAGAAAACACGGCATTTAACCCTCCCACCCCAAGATCAATAGTGCATTGTAATGCCCCAGTGGTCCGGCCAAATATTCCAGGTTGAGCAATTAACCACTTTTTCTACTTGAATTACTTTGTTCTTCTTCTTTACTTCATGTCCTAAATTATTGTATAGTGTTATTTTGTGTTAAACAGCTATCCACCCCAGAGCTGGCTGCATTTCAGTGGTGGTTTAAGTCACCCCTGTATAGCCATTTCCCCACTAAACATTTTTTGTAAAATGTCCATGCAGTGCAGCTCCTCTTGTGGTGGCAACATTGGGAATGCTACTATAGCCAGAATGCCAGCACTTTAACCATTGTGCCTTCTAGATCTGCTGAGCTGGACAACAGAGTGGCTTACATTCCAGTGGCTGGTCTACGTTAATGCTACTGCTATTTGGAGATGTACTGGTGCTCGCAATAGTAGAAAATTTTAAGTGAAAAACGTCTAGTTAGTGTATACACAACTCATCCTTTAGAATGCAAGGTGCTAAAATAAATGTAAAGCAGTATTATAACCTTAAAGAGCTGCTGATGCCATGTGCTAACCTTAAAGGCCTTTGTATTTGAAACATTTCTGCTATGCTGTATGCCATATATTTACTCCTTTCCTTCATCCTTTATTACTAACTAAACAAGGGTATTTGCATGAAAACAAGAGCTTAGTTTCTTAAAAAGTCATGTGTTCCTCCCATATATCCCTCATGTGAAGCCATCAGAATCCTCCGTATGTGATATCACAGTCATTTCTATAACAACTAATTATGATAAATAAGAAACAGGAACTCTTAAACAAAGATCTTCTTTTAATGCAAATATCCAAAGTAATAAAGCATGAGGAAAAAGAAATATGTAAAGTTATGTGTGATGGGGTGTTCAACCTAGACAAGGCATAACAGGTAAATTAGGCCAATTAACCTGAAACACTGCAACCTGGGGGAGATCCAGGGCTTGAAAGGCTGATTGAAGATGTTTTTGACAGTGGCTACTGCCAGATGCTTCAAAGCAAATTAACAGAACAGGGCTATCATCAAGTGATCCATCTGCATCTGGCAGTCAGAGGCCTAAGGACACTCAGAACATGGGATTGCATCCTTGACCATCTTGGCTAATAGCCATTGGTGGATCTATCCTCCATGAACTTATGTAATGCTTTTCTGAATCCAGTTATAGTTTTGGCCTTCACAAGATCCCTTGGCAAAAAGTTCCACAGGTTGAGTGTGTGTTGTGTGAAGAAGCAGGACTACCCAGAGGATTCAGGGGGCCTGGGGCTAAGCAATTTCAGGGGCCTCTTCCATAAAAAAAATTGCAATACTATATTTTCGTGGGGGCTCCTCTGGGGCCCCGGGCAAATTGCCCCACTTGCTCTCCCTCATGGGCAGCCCTGGGAAAAATAAACCTTCCGCATCTCAGCACAAACCTAGTTTTGAGAAAACTTCTTTACAAGGTATCACTGGTTCTTAGCATCAGCTAGTGCTAAAAGGCACTAAAGCTCATTAAAAGGGTTGGACAAATATTTTCCATCAAAACTTTTTTTGGTTCGAAAACTAGGGGTTTTTAAAAAGCAGAAAAAAATCAC
>NC_133770.1:224441745-224559407 GCF_003597395.2 Chelonoidis abingdonii | reverse complement strand
CCCCATTCCCTGTCCCCTGACCACCCCCCAACCTCTGCCCCCTTCCTGTCCCCTCCTTGTCCCCAAGACTCCCTGCCCCTTAGAACCCTCCCTGGCCCCAGCTTCTTACCCCCGGCTCCCCCTCACCCGGAGCCTCAGCCCGTCGCATCCACTGCCGTCCACGAACAGCGGTGCAGCATGGCTCCGGCGGGGCCTGAGCTCCGCCCCGCTCAAAACCATGTGGTAAGGGGGCGGGGCTGTGAGCTTCCTCCACTCAGCCTGGACCTCAAAGCCCCACCCCCTTGCCATGCGGTTCTGAGTGGGGCGGAGATCAGGCCCCGCCGGAGTCAGGCTGCAGCTGTTCAGGGACAGCCCTGGATGAGCTGAGGCTCCGGGAGAGGGGCGGACACAGGGTTGGGTTGGGCTGGGGCAGGAACTTCAGCCATTCTCTTGGGGGCCCCTGTGAAGCCTGGGGTAAATTGCCCCACTTGCCCCCCCACTCTGGGCGGCCCTGTGAAGAAGTTACTTCCTTCTGTAAAAGCAGCAAAGAATCCTGTGGCACCTTATAGACTAACAGACGTTTGGAGCATCCAAAACTCTGTTAGTCTATAAGGTGCCACAGGATTCTTTGCTGCTTTTACAGATCCAGACTAACACGGCTACCCCTCTGATACTTTACTTCCTTCTGTTTGTTTAAATCTGCTGTCTGTTAATTTCATTGGGTAACCCCTGATACTTTTGTTAGATGGGGTTAAATAACACTTCCCTATTCACTTTCTCCACACATTAGTGATTTTACAGACCTCTATTGTATCTGTCCATAGTCATCTTTTCCAAGTTGAACAGTCCCAGTCTTTTTAATCTCTCCTCATATGGAAGCTGTTCCGTACCTTTATTCATTTTTGTTGCCCTTCTCTGTGCCATTTCCAATATATGTTTTATGAGATGGGGCGACCAGAACTGCACACAGTATTCCAGGTGTGGACGTACCATGGATTTATATAGCAGCATTATATTTTCTCTCTTATTATCTACCCCTTTCCTAATGGTTCCTAACATTCTCTTAGCTTTTTTGACTGCTATTGAACATTGAGTGGATATTTTTAGAAAACTATCCACAATGATTCCAAGATCTCATTCTTGAGTGGTAACAGCTAATTTAGACTCTATCATTTTGTATCTATAATTGGGATTATGTTTTCCAATGTACATTATTTTGCCTTTATCAACATTGAATTTCATCTGCCATTTTGTTGCCCAGTCACCTAGTTTTGTGAGATCCCTTTGTAACTCTTTGCAGTCAGTTCTGGATTTAATTTTTTTGAGTAATTTTGTATAATCTGCAAACTTTTCAACCTCACTGTTTACCCCTTTTTTTCAGATCATTTGTGAATATGTTGAATAGGAATGGTCCCAGTACAGACCCTTTGGGGACACCACTATTTACCTCTGTCCATTCTGAAAACTGGCCATTTATTCATACCCTTTGTTTCCTGTCTTTTACCCAGTTTCTGTTCCAAGAGAGGACCTTCCCTCTTAGACTATGACTGCTTACTTTGCCTAAGAGCCTTTGGTTAGGGACATTGTCAAAAGCTTTCTGAAAGTCCAAGTACACTATATCTACTGGATCACTCCTGGCCACATGTTTGTTGACCCCTTCAAAGAATTCTGATAGATTAGTGAGGCATGATTTCCCTTTACCAAAGCTATGTTGACTTTTCCCTAACATATTGTGTTCATATGTGTCTGATAATTCTGTTCTCTACTATAATTTCAACCTGTTTGCATGGAACTGAAGCCAGGCTTACCAGCCTGTAATTGACAGGATCATCTCAGGAGCCTTTTTTAAAAATTGGCATCACAATAGCTATCTGGCACAGAGGCTTATTTTATCTGATAGGTTACTTACCACAGTTAGGAGTAATGCTTCTTTTTTGTTGCGAGTTTTGTAGCATTGGAGGTATACCTCCCCAAATATAATTATGTTTGTTTAATTGAATATTCAGTGAATTTCACCATGCATCTGAGACCAGAATGATTACATATGTGAGCAATCACAAGCTGTATGTAAGCAATGACTCTCTCTCTATAAAGTTAGAACTGCCTTTCTTCATAGCTATAGCGATCATCAGATTGTAAAAACATGTGGCAATAGTCTTCCATTAGAACCCTCTTGAGGAGGTGGTAGTTTGTACACAGTTTAAAGAACATTATTTACAATTAGTTATAGCTCCTTCATAACTAAACCAATCTTTTATCAGTTTAGCTAAGCTTTCCTTACTGAGGACAGCTTTTCCACTCAGTCTTAGAAAAAGGGCAAGTTTAAAATGTTAAAATGAAACAATTTTCCATTGACTAAGACAAAATAAAGCTTCTGAGAAATTTCTTGAAATGCCTTTTCTTGCACTCTGCTAACTCAAAGTGCCAAACAGCATGTAATAACATGACCAAATGTTTCCCAGACATTCTTCTTTTGGCAGAACAAGGATGAAAGTTTTCTGACAAAAGTCTTTCCTTCATCAGAAAGTTTAAAAATGCCTGAAAATGTGTCCTGAACCATAACTCTAGCACCACGAGTATCTTGCCATACTAGTGTGCTAGTTACCATTTCTAGATACTAGAACGTCAGCGAAAGACACCAGGCGTCACTCATTCACTCTTCATTCTCTGTACTTTAATGGACTGCTATATAGCAGTTCATGTTCATAGTTCCCAATAGGCAATATTTATAAATTGTAAATGCTTTATTTTAGAATCCTTGTAACAGTTTTGTGCATAGGAGGCACTTTAAATGGTCAAAACACTGTTTTGTGGTTAATGCTTCATTACAATGAATAAGAGAGGTCACACATCTGTTGGAGCTATATTGTTTCAGTCTGGCTACAGAGCAAACACTACAGCAGTCCATTGATCTACCACATGAAAGCTATCTTTGCAACCAGAAGGACTAGAAACTTAGATTTTCTACAACAAGGAGAACCTAGGAACTGCAGAACACAGCAAAACCAAACCAAACCAAACCAACAACAAACCCCTCAGTCTACAGAATCTATGGATTTTTCTGGCCCCTGCTCAAAAGGATGCTAAAATCTTAAAGTTCATGTGATTGTGAGGAAGGGAGGAGGTTTTAAGAATTTCTGAAATAAATGGATTCCATTTCTTTGTGGAGAATCCAAACTTACATTCAATGAAAATTCTAGCCGTTTCCATTGCAAGGATACTTGTTCATATTAACCTTGACAGAAAAAAGTCCTCAGCAGCACAAATGGAATTCCACTTGTTTTCCCCAATTTATTAAATCCATAGGGCAGAGTTCTCAAACTGGGGGTTGTGACCCTTCAGGGGGTCAGCAAGGTTATTGCATGCAGAGTCCTGAGCGTTCAGACTCCACCCCCAAATTCTGTTTTGCTGCCAGCATTTATAATAATGTTAAATATAAAAACTGCTTTTAATTTATAAAGGGGGTCACACTCAGAGGCTTGCTATGTAAAAGGGGTCATCAGTACAAAAGTTTGAGAACCACTGCCATAGGGTTTCTCTAGATTAGGGAAAGTGGTTGAGGTCAGATCGGGGGAAGCTAAGCCTACAATATGAACAGCTAAATCAAAGTAAAAGGTTTTACCTAACTTCATTCGCTTTTTCTAATCCAGATAAACCTTAAAGTCTTAATTTCAGAAACTCCTTGTGGTGATTTAAAAATCAGGGCCTGATCCTGTATCCCAAGTGCACCAATAATCCCCATTGAAATCAATGGCATATATACATATATATGCTGATCTATAGGCCTTAAAATTCACATTATTTAGATTGTAAATTCTTTGTGTCAGGGACTTTTTGTTATGGACTTATGCACTGCATATCATAATGAGATCTTGGTCCATAACTGAGGCTCCTAGGTGCTACCTCCCTGCAACTAATAAATAAAATTATGACATCAAACACTGGACGTGAATCATAAAACCTAATAGTAAATCAAAACAGAAACATCAATTTGGTTAAATTCAGTAATGGTTCATATTCCCCATCTAACCCCATTGTTGGAACTGGCCTGTTCATGTTTTTCTCAACTGTTTCCATTGTTCCACCCAATTAATAGTATTTTTGGTCACCTAAGGCATGATCCTGCTCCCACTGAAGTCAATGGGAATTTGTCTCCAGTGAGAGGAGGTCGGATCAGCCCTTTTACATGATCCCTGTCTGAAGCAGTACTCTTGGATATAGTATCATTATTTTCCCTTGCAACTCTCTTTAACATTGAGTGTAACATGGCACACACGTCTCAAGCATCACCTGTGGGTATGTCACTTTTTTTCTGACCTCCACTACTCTGCAACCTGGCTTCAGTGACAAGCACAATATGATGTCAGCGTGATCTGGAAGTGACTGAGAAGCACCCAGCAGGAGATGATTTTGAGAAGAATTATGTCTCAGTACAGGTAAGCAAGGCAGTCATGCCTATTTTATGACACTTTTTCCAAATATGGATTAACATTAAAACTAGGGCCGTCAATTAATTGCAGTTAACGCATATGATTAACTCAAAAAACAATTGTGACTTAAAAATTAATCGCGATTAAACGTATGGTTAAACAATAGAATATCAACTAAAATTTATTAAATATTCTGGATGTTCTACGTTTTCAAATATATCAATTTCAATTACAACATAGAATACAAAGTGTACAGTGCTCACTTTATATTATTTTTTATTACAAATATTTGCACTGTAAAAATGATAAACCAAAGAAATAGTATTTTTCAATTCACCTCATATAAGTACTGTAGTGCAATCTCTTTATCATGAAAGTGCAACTTACAAATGTAGGGTTTTTTGTTACATAACTGCACCCAAAAACAAAATAATGTAAAACTTTAGAGCCTACAAGTGCACTCAGTCCTACTTCTTGTATAGCCAATCGCTAAGAGAAACAAGTTTGTTTACATTTAAGGGAGATAATGCTGCCCATTTCTTAATTACAGTGTCACCTGAAAGTGAGAACAGGCATTCACATTGCACTGTTGTAGTTGGCGTAGCAAGATATTTATGTGACATGTGCTAAAGATTCAGATGCCTCTTCATACTTTAGCCAGCATTGCAGAGGACATGTGTCCATGCTGATAATGCTCGTTAAAAAAAGAATGTGTCAATTAAATTTGTGACTGAACTCCTTGGGGGAGAACTGTAGGTCTCCTGCTCTGATTTATCCACATTCTGCCCAGGGCCGGGTCTAGGCACCAGCAAACCAAGCACCTGCATTTTCAGGTGCGGAATTCTGGCCATCTTTTTTTTTTTTTTTGCTTCGGGTGGCAAAAGCCTAGAGCCAGCCCTGGCAGCAGCAGTGTGTCCTGTGTGTGGGGTGCCCTGGGGCCGCTGTAGTTCACGCTGCAGGGGAGCAGGTGCAGTGCCTGCACTTTCTGGCTGGGCCAGGCAGGCTCTGAATGGGGGACACTCGGGTTGGGGGTCGCCCCGCAGGGCACATGGACCCGCCTCTAGGTGCCACAGGGCGGCTGCCCCCCAGCACTGCAGCCGGGGCTGGGCAAAGCAGCCCGAGCTGCCCAGGTACTGCAGCAGGGTGGCCAGAAGCAGCAGCAGCAGTGGGGCCATAGAGGGCGGAGCACTGCTCTGCGAGGCCTGCGTCCCGCTCTCCGGGGCTCCACTCCCTCTGGGGCTACTTTGCCCCGGCTCCTCAGCCCCCTGCCGGGGTGGTCCCCCGGCTCTGCCCTCCCGGATCTCCGCCGGTCCTGGAGGTGGGAGTCCCGGCTGGAGGGACCCTGGGCTGAGGTGTGGCCTGGGAGCCCCGCTGCTTACCCCAACCCTGCCAGTGCCAGACTGGCTGGAGGCGAGGGGGCAGCAGGCAGAGTCAGCACTGGTGAAGGGGAGCCTAGAGCTGGGCTGGCAGGGGATGTGGGTGGGGTGGGAGGGAGAGCCCAGTGCTGGGGAGGCAGGGGGTGCGGTTGGGGGGGAGAAAGAGCCATGGGCTGGGGCAGCAGGGGTGCAGGTGGGGGAGGGCACTGGTGGAGGGGGTAAGAGCCCAGGGCTGGGGTAGGGGGCAGCCAAAAATTTTTTTGCTTGGGGCGGCAAAAAGCCTAGAGCTGGCCCTGATTCTGCCATATATTTCAAGTTATAGCAGTCTCGGATGATGATCTAGCACATGCTGTTCATTTTCAGAACACTTTCACTGCAAATTTGACAAAATGCAAAGAAGATACCAATGTGAAATTTCTAAAGATAGCTACAGCACTTGACCGAAGATTTAAGAATCTGAGTGCCTTCCAAAATCTGAGAGGGATGAGGTGTGGAGAAAGCTTTCAGAAGTCTTAAAAGAGCAACATTCTGATACAGAAACTACAAAACCTGAAACACCAAAACAGAAAATCAACCTTCTGCTGGTGGCATCTGACTCAGATGATGAAAATGAACATGCATCGGTCTGCACTACTTTGGATCATTATCGAACAGAGCCCATCATCAGCATGGATGCATGTCCTGTGGAATGGTAGTTGAAACATCAAGGGACATAGGAATCTTTACTGCATCTGGCATGTAAATATCCTGCAACGCGGGCTACAACAGTGCCGTGCAAACGCCTGTCCTCACTTTCAGGTTACACTGTAAACAAGAAGCAGGCAGCATTATCTTCTGCAAATATAAACAAACTTGTTTGTCTGAGCGATTGACTGAACAAGAAGTAGGACTGATTGGATTTGTATGCTCTAAAGTTTTACATTGATTTATTTTTGAATGCAGGGTTTTTTTGTACGTAACTCTACATTTGTAAGTTCAACTTTCATGATAAAGAGATTGCCCTACAGTACTTGTATTAGGTGAATTAAAAAATACTATTTTTTTTTGTTTTTTACAAAGTGGAAATATTTGTAATAAAAAATAAATCTAAAGTGAGCGCTGTACACTTTGTTTTGTGTTGTAATTGAAATCAATATATCTGAAAATGTTAAAAACATCCAAAAATATTTAATTAAATGGTATTCTATTATTGTTTAATCACTCAATTTTTTTAAATCACGCGATTAATTGCAATTATTTTTTTTACTTGCTTGACAGCCCTAATTAAAACAATATTACTTCCCTTAAAATCTGCTGACCAAAGTTCTAATGATGTGCTCTATATTTCCCACTCTCCACTTCTTGGTAGCAATTCCATTGTGTTGTCTGTCCCACAATTCCTGCGACGGTCACGAGTCCTGTATTCAACCTGTGTTAAACAGGGCTGTCACAATGACTTTTGGGCCAGTGGCCAATAAAAAATCATGGGCTTCATTGACTTATGAGCATGTCCTACTTTTCTCTGTCTCTTCCCCCAGCCTGTCTTTCTTCTTCTCTATGTTCCGCTGTCTACTTTCTCATGGTCCTTACCCCATATCTCAAGCATGTTTTTAATGTAGTAGCACCCTATGTCTCACTGCCCTCCCAGATCCTACTGATGCTAAGCATGGTGTTGGGAATACTTTCCAATGCTGCTAGATAGTAGTCCTGCCTTTAAATAAAACTCTTGTCCTTGATTTGCCTGGGCATATATTATGGTAGCTTTATACATAAAAGCCCAAAGCAAACACAGTGTCATTGTATACAGGAGGAGGAATAGCATTAACAGGACTCCCAAAACGTCAAGTGATCTGGGCCTGATCCTCTGGAGTGCAGGGCCGTCAACTCCTAACAACTTTATTGAGAGCTGAGCATGCTCAGCATGTCACAAGATTTAGCCAACATGGAAGAGTTGGTGCTTGGAGCCAATATAAACGTTTTTTAATTTAGAAATATTTCATCATAGGCTGGCCAGAGAGGGGTGCTCTACCACACATATGGATACTGGGAATTCTCTCCATCATTGCCCCTTTTCAAAGGGACTTTGCCTTCATGTTGCACAAGTCATTGAGCAAGAAGAGATGAGGAGCAATAAAGGCCAGTATCTCACCTCTGGAGACTCAACATTAGTTTCTTCCAGGGCTGTGGTGGCTAGAAACCCAAATACAATCTATTCAAGGCCGCGTGTCTCCTTCTGCTAAGAAATAAACAACAAATTAAACATTTGAAATTAAAAATGTAAAATTTATTTTGGGTCAATTGGATGTAGAAAGAGGAGGTGTACCCTCCATTGCCCCTGGGCTTAGTCCCCTATCAATCGTGGAACAATTTACTTCCATTTCTGGAAATTAGCAATATCAGAAATGTGGACTCATGAAGCTGAAGTTATTGACAGTGTTATTTGTGATAATTAATCCCACATCCTTTGTAGTGGCTTCTGTTTTGTCCATGTGTTCATTTAGGGTGTCTGTACTACGCTTGGTCTCAAAAGAGTGAGACGCATCTCTTTTTCTAAAAGATCTGCTCTAGGAATTATTTTGGGGGAAGTTCTATGGCCTGTTATACAGGAAGTCAGATGAGATGATTACAATGGTCTCTTCTGGCCTTGGAATCTATGAATCAGAACCTATGGGGAGGGAGGGGGAGGTTGGTGTTCCTGAATCTCTGTGGAGTTTGCACCTGTGAAGGGAATGGTGCAGAAGCCCACTAATTAGGATTTTCTTGGTGATGGTCTTACATTGCCCAAAGATGAAACAAGCAAACTGGCAGAAGCTATCCTGCTGCTCTGATTCCTGGGGGTGAACTAGAGACTCAGACAGACGAAAACCAGAAGTGTTTTTCTTTTATTTCAAAATGGATAAACTGATCCACTAAAGGCCTCCACATCCCCTTTTAAATGGTAACTGCTGGGATTTGCTGTCTCTCCTCCAGATGTGTCAGCTATAGTACCCTCCTCCAGATGTGGCTGCCACTCAGGCTTCTGGACTAACACCAGGTTCACAGGCCAGTTTATTTTGGAGACAAAATATTCCCTCATCACTTTTGAATTTTGTTTAAAACTAAGAAGCAGCAAGGGACGTGGGTGGGTGAGTGGTGGTGCAGCCAGACTGAGGTCTGCTGCTCCCGCTTCTGTGGGAACCCTGCAAGTTAATGAGGATCCACCCGGGACCGCTGAGCGCTGCCTTAGTCCACCGGATGCAAAGGAAAATCGCTCTGCCTCCTGCAGCTGGCCCTCTCTCTCATTTGTTGCTCCAATAAGCAATAATTAGGTCCTAAGCTAATGATGTGTCAGCTGATCTGCTGTATGTGTAGAAGGGAGGGGTGACTCGGTGAAATCTCCATGGAAACCCTCCCCTTGCATCCCCCCACCTGGCTTTGGCTGAGGATGTGCTTGCAGCCGCCTCTGCTCCCTGCGCCACCTTGCTGCCTGCCCGCCCCGCCTTCTGTAACCTGCTGCCGCCTGCAGCATTCGCACTGCCCGGGATCCCTAAATGGGACAATTCTGTCCGTCACGTAGCTGCTCAGCCGTCTCCACAGAAACTTTTGTCCCGCTGGCCAATCAGCGCGCGGGCGACGGGGGGGAGAGCGGTTTAGTGTGGAGCTTTGCTCTCGCTCAGCCTGTGCTGCTGCTGTCAGTCCCGGCTCTAGCCGCCGCGAGACCTTCCCGTAGAGCCACTGAACAGAGCGAGTCTGGGAGGAGGAGCAGGAGGGGCTGACCATTTTACAAGTGCCTGCCTGGGACAAGGCTTCTCCACGGTGCGCCAGGGGCCGAGGCGTTTCACTTTGCTTTCGTTCTGGAGACCAGAGGAGAAAAATAATATATACGTGTATAAAAAGGGGGAAATGCTGGCTATGAAACGGACCAGGAATGTGTGTGCATTTGTCTGGCAGCCAGTTTAGCAGAGGAGGTGAACAGGAGCAGGACGGGTTGAAGCACACAGAGACAGAGAGTGGGAGTAGGTGTGTGTGTGTGTGTCTAAGACGGGATCTTGCAGACGCTGGGAGAGGAGGATGGGAACTCCCCTTCCCTTGGTTCCTTTTAATGACTGGAAATAGGTATTGAATGGAGGAGCTGCAGTCTGCATTTGCCTTGGAAGATCGTCAAGAGGAGCTAACAATTTGGCTACTTTCACCAGAGAAGGGGGTGTCCTTCATTACGTGGTAGGGGAAAAGAGAGAGATCAGAAATCTCAAGGGTGACTTGAAACTGTGGCAAAGCCAAAGGGAGAAAAAAAAAATCAATCCCTTAACAAAATAAGGGGGTTCTATTAAGCATCCGTGCGCAAACTTACTTGAATGCCTTGTAGCCAGTTTAGCAAGGAAGCCCCAGACAGAGGAGTCCTACATGTGTGAGCACCATTATTAAACTGGCAGACCAACCGACAGCCGTCTTCTTTTCTTTACCAACATCCTCCTGGGACTGATCTCTCTCCTTCGGTCTAATAGCTGATCATATCTTGTACATATTTTTTCTCCATCTGCTGGGATTTTAAATAAATAAATCAGAATTCCTATTAGGGTATCTGAAATTCAATGGGACTGAGTAGGAGCAAGTGAAATTTTCACAGACCGTTTTAAAAAATAAAAATATAAAAAATGTGGATTGGATTTGTTAGGAAGGAAAATAACAGGTAAGAACTTTCTTTCTTTCCCGTACTTTAACGCCCAAAGCAGAGAAATCTAAGGCAAAAACAGCCAGGGAACAGAGGCCAATTTGCCCTTCAGTGTTTCCTCCATCCTGCACAGAGGCTGCTTTAGGAGAGGCACGGTCCTCCAGGACAGACACAGAAAACCCTTTGAAAAAGCAGCGAGGGCTGGCTGGGGTGGAGGGTGTTTTTTCACCTGCACCATCCCCAGTGCAGCCGGGTGGAGCTGATGCATGAGAGAAGAATACGAGTCAATATTCTATTTTCTCTTTTTGTTAAGCCAAGGGATAGGATTTTAATTATTTATAAATCAAACCCCTCTGGGTAGACGCTACTGGAGACATTGGGATAGTCCTGCCTTGCACAATATTGGAGAGCGATCACGTACAGTAGAAGGATAAGAGAAGCCTCTACGAGACCCGTTTGCCTTCTGTGATCCGGCACAGTTAAAAAAATGAGCAAGAACATTGCTATACTACTGAATTGATCGCTAGCCCCCTACCCATCCCCCCTATCCCCAACAACAACAAAAAAATCAGCTGGGATCTGCTCGCACCGGGACCTCCTCTCTCAGTCCATCTTGGTGGTGGATGCATTTTTCATGAGCACTAGGCGAACAGGTGCAAAGTACGTTTGGAAGATCCAGGCACGGCCCGTTTTGTAGTGTGTGTGGTATCTCGTAGGAGATGGAGAGCAGCGACCGGGACATGTACCGCCAGTTTCAGGACTGGTGTCTCAGGACTTACGGGGACTCGGGGAAAACCAAGACGGTGACCCGTAAAAAATACGACCGGATCGTCCAGCTCTTGAATGGCTCCGAATCGAGCTCCACGGATAATGCCAAATTTAAATTCTGGGTCAAATCTAAAGGCTTCCAGCTTGGCAATTCGGACGAGGTCAATGGTGCTGGTGGAAGAGGGAAGCAAGTGCTGTACGTGCCAGTCAAAACCACGGTTAGTAGAGAATTGTCTTCCTTGTTATATGTCGACGAATGCAGCCTATAGTGGGAGAGAGGACAGCCACAGTTGGCCCGTTTCTCTCTTTCCCCCTGAGTCATCACTATGTTGTATTTGCATGTCATATTATACACAGGTTAGGGCTCTGTGGTCCTTTGTATTTAAAGCGATCATGCACCCCACTGCCCCCTCTTCCTCTATGCTGTTATTTTGCAGTGGGCTATTGTCCCGGGCCCTTAGCTGTGTGGTGTCTATCGCGTGTCTTGCCATTGTATAAAGGCCACACAATTACGATTACAGCGGCACATTTTCATAATATACTATTGCGATCGATAGAGCACGGTGTATCCTTACTGGCACAAAGCCAAATGTGGAGCCGGTCGTTTATTTGGGGGCTTCCTCAGGATATCGGTTTTTTTTAATTGTTAGACCACAGCCCCTGAGACACAGAGCAGCAGGAATATGCCTTGATGACTCTGGAGCGTTGCTATTTTATTAAAGGAGGCGAGGAGAGGATGATCAACAAAGAGAGAGAGAGAGAGAGAGAGAGGTTTCCACATGACCAAATGGTAGATTTTGTTTCTCTTTCTGGGATTGCTCAAGTCTCACAGCTATAAAGCTTAAACTCAATTGATGCCATCCAGTAGTAGCACCAGCCTTCCCAGGATCTGAATCTGAATAGCTAGACGGAGTTCTAACAGCCGCGGAGCTATTATGCTTGGTGGTGGCAAGAGCTACAGAATTTCCTATTTAAGAAGATGGGAACTAATGGCTACAAGTAGGTTTGCATATTGAACTCTTTAATATATCATTCCCCCCTCTAAACTACCTCAGGGAATCTAGATTCCTTATTTGGGGATCTAAAGATGGAAATACAGGCAACCTTTTATCTCTGCTTTTGCATTTTGGTTTGATAAACAATATTTTCTTTTGCACTGAAATCTCATCCTGGTCTAATGAATATGCTCCTGGATGGCATAATACAGAAGGATTCTTGAAAAAGTATTCTAGGTTTAATTACAACATGTGTTGCTGGGGAAAATCTGGAGATTCTGTAGAAGTATCTTCTTCTACGTATTAATAAATCAAGGCATTTGGGCTGCTCCTTTATATTTGTCCTCTTTATAATCATCAAAGTAACTGTTGACAGGTAGTGTAGATGTGGAATTAATTTTGTAAAGGAGTTAAAAGACAAGCAATAGAGAATGTTCTGAGCAATGTTTATGTTCCCTCCTTACCTCTTCTATTCACAAAGGGTTCTAGGTCTGCCTATAGGTCCAGGCTTTACATGGAGAATGGCATGTGACTTTTCTAGAATTAAACAGCAGATTATTAATATTTGATCCTGAGATTTTCTGTAGATCAACTATATTTTGGGATGGAAATTGAAAATCAAGCATAGAACAACGGAAAAATTATTTCAAATAGAAGTATACTTCTAGAATGATTTATTTTATTCTTCCACTAATTGGAGCAGCGTTTTTTTAAGTGTCTTGCATGAAAGATCTTTTATTTCTTATGGGTTTACTTTTCAAAACAAGTTCAGAACTGCAAGCAAATTCCTTATTTTGGGTCAAAATTCAATCAATGAACAGTCCGAATAAAAAAGCTAACTTTATTTTGTTCAAGATTTAGTAAAAGGTAGAACTATTCTGGGCCTTTCAAAAAACAACACTTCTTTATGTCACCAACTTGTACATTGCCTGGCATCTTTACTAGGTCAGGAGGGTTTGGATTTCCTCCTGCTTTTTGTTGTTCTTGATTTTTTCCGGTCCCTGTGTCTAGAACCTTTCTTGATGTGTTTATCTGTTAGGAGATTTTATTTAAATGTTGGTCTTAATTCTTCTGCTTGCATTTGGAATCCTATGAATATTTGTGTATCTCTCTCTCAATAGATAGATAAATATTATAACAACCAACCAGGCACCATAACAAAAGCAGGACAAGAGAGCTATCATAATACAGCCATACAAATTTGAAGTATTTCTACATTACATTGAATTATTAAACATAAAATATTAAGTAACAGATCCAGCAGTCTTTGCTCAGGTAAAACATCCACTGACTTCCATTTGCCTGAGTGTTTGGTTCCAAATTTTGTTTCACAGTATAAACAAGAAAAGAGTATGCATAGCATTCAGATACGAATTATCAGTGACTAAAAAAAAATGTCATCCCCCATTTAAACATATGCAATCAATTTCATACTCCATTCACAAGGGGAAGTAGCATTGTTTAAGCAGATCTGTAGAGTGGCATCTATTTGTCTGATATGTTACTATAAGCCAAAGAGTACCAAATGCTGAATGCTCCAAAAGGAATTTTTATATATATTATGGGTGAAATCCTGGACCCATTAAAGTTAATGACAAAACTCCCATTGACTTAAATGGTGCTAGGATTTCACTCTATACCTCAAAATTATGTTTTATATAGGAGTAAGCTGATGTTTTCAGGTGGCACTCTTACAAGTTATTGTTGTTTAGCTCTCAAAAGCCCACCCTTTCATTCATTTAGTGAAATCCACACTAACTCTTGAAGTTTATTCATTTCTGATAATTCAGAACTAGCCCTATGGTTTAGTTTTTACTTATGCCATTTTTGTCTTGGTGTTGTCACAGAAATTTGAGCTCATCCTGCCCACAGAAACAGCCACAAACAGTATCAAAGCCTAAAAGAGTAAAAACTTTCTCCATCACTTGATCTCTCAGTAGGTAAAAGTAATTAATGTACGATTAATCATCAATGGTAATTCTGGCAAGCACAAGCACTCTCTTTTAGATGAAGTTACAATTTTAACTTCAGAGTCATAAACTGGTCAAAAATAAGCAAATAATATGCAACAATGTTGTTAGGAATTATTCTCTCCTTGAAGCTCTAAGGTTTGTTGCTGTCAGCTACAGAGATTTGCTCCTGATGGTGCTGTAATCCACTGCTGCTGGTAATTAGACATCATTACTGCTGCGTTAAAGGGAAAGAGAGAAGGGGAGAGGACAGACTGGGGCTAATTAACTACTTGATTCTAATGAAAGGAAGAGAGACTGATAGCAACTGGGAGGTTGCACCAGAACAGACTAGACATACCACACAGACTTAATTGAGGCAAGGGTATCTTGCAGGCTTAGAGCAGCTGAGGCTTGGTCTACTTTTTGTATTTTATGGGCAGTGACATGCTAGGTTTTGTTCCATTTTTCCCACTGCTTGTTTGGTGAGCATCTCAAAATCACAAGCCTGTTTTAAATATCAACTTAAATATGCAAGCAAACGGGATATTTAGATAGTTACATGTAGGCTTTTTCAGTTTTACTGGCCTGGTTTCCTCAAGAGCAACAGGAACAAATCAGTCTCTGAATGTTCACATCCCTCTGTGGCCTAGGAGATGCACTTTTGGTCACCAAGCAACAACATCCTGCAAAACAGCCATTTTAGGTCCAGAGTGGGACAACACACAGTGAAGTATTTGAATATACAGTCCAGCGAACATCTTACTTCTGCTACTTTTCACATTGTTACTCTTATTGTCATACATTCTTTTTCATTAAGCCCAAGCTGCACTTTATGAGAACAGTGAAATGATGCCTAATTTAAAGGCATTACATAAACGTATTACATTGAGAAATATGCCAAATGGCTGACGATAATTAATATAAACTTTTAATGGTTGGTACCCATAATCACTAATGAATGTGTAGAACTAATATTACTAGTGTAATATCTTTTTAAACTGCATAAATGACTGTTATGATTGGTTTCCTTGTGTTCTCTCTCTATCCACTTTGCTGAAATTGTTGCCTGATTAAAAAACTGGAGAACAAATAATAATTAATTAATTATCAGTATTATTTTTCTTGGGTTGTGTTATTCCTGGGCAAAAATATGGTTCCTAAAATCTTCCCAGATTTAGAAACTGATAAAAAAATAAGCTAACAAATAATGTGCCAATAAATACCATTAGATTTTAAGCAGAACTCCGCATTTAAATACGAAATTCTGCCTACAAATGGATTGTAACATATGTCCCAATGTACAGAACATACTTTGTACAGAAATCTACATGGACAGAAGCTCAAGGGCTAGATTCTGATAGTGTAAATCTGGAGTAACTCCACTGACTGCAATGGAGTTATTGAATAACTGAAATCAAGTCTTGCCTTCTGTATGCATTTTCCCATATTTTCTTTTATACTTTTCCCACTTGGGAACATAAAACCAACCTTCATTCAAAAACGAAAATATGTTGGCTTTAGTTAGATCCTTAGATCCTGACCCTATAGGAAGATATGCCTTAGCGGAATAATGGAGCTCCAAACAGGCTAAGGGTCTGCACTAATGGATCTGATTTCAAGATCGGGGGCTTAAAAATTAAGGTTTATTGAGTTCAATAGACCAGTCTGTATCCTCATGTATCTATTCATGGAGTCATTTCCTGATCTTATAATTTGATGGGTGCAGTTTTGGTTATGAATACTAATATACAAGAAATACATTAAAGAAAAAATAAGTTTGTATGTTAAAAGAGAGAGTGACATTGTTACCGAGTATTTTCAATTATTTTCATCTTGTGGGACATGTTATGGCAATCTAAAAGTGTGCAGCGTCAGGTGAACAAAAGAGTTTGGAAAATATATGTTGGTAGTGCTATACCCTAATGAACTACCAAAACATAACATATGTAAGTACCACATAAAGATGAAACAATGTAAGTAAGAGGGTGATGTTGAAGGTTGGCTGTAATTTATCCCAGAGTACACTTGTGCAGTAGTTCATAGTCTTACTAAATGCTTCCCCATTTCTCAAAGCCCCACTCAGCCCCTCATATCCAGCGATTTCTTGCTCGTTCACCTTCCCTTCACAACCACATCTTTACTCAGCCCTTCACAGCTCCCCATTCCTCTTACCCACTCCCTATGTCTCTGCTGCCCAGCTTGCTTCCTAGTCTGCTAATGGTCTCTGTGAGTAGTGGAGCTGAGGAATCAGGAAGGCGTATAGGTAGTGTCAGAAAATGGACATAGCTGATAGAACTAAAGAGTTCAGATGGTTATTTTTATGTAGCTCAATTAGGTTTTCATGAATAAAGAGAATGTCTATGTCATAAAAATTAAAATATCAAAAGTGGCATATATTTAAGATGTTGTCTGTGTGTGTTTATGTGTGTGATATTTTAGAGTTTGTGGTAACTGCATTTGTTTAGCTAGAACTATACAAAGAAGTGTGAGGAAAAACAGAGCAAATTTTTGAAATGAAAGCATCTGTAAATGTTTCCTTTGTAAAATTAGAAACTATTTTATTTTAAGATTATTCAAAGAACAACGGTATTTTGTATCTAGTGTGCCAAATTTAGAAACCAAATTAAATCACTTCAGTATGAAACAAGAATTTTAGTCTTCCTGTATGTGTAACTTTATCTGACCAAAAGTCATTACTGATATCTCCATTTTATACATATTTATACACACAACACAGTCAGACACCCACCGACCTGATAAAAAATTAATCACTCCAATAAAGAGCCAACATCTGGCATGAAAGTCCAAGTCTGTAACACAGATCTTGGTCCCCATTTTTCTCCAGCAAATGTCTTGTAGAAGCAGTGTCCCAAAAATAAGTTGCCAGTTTAATTTATGCAAAATTTTGGAACTTTGTTTGGAATATTAAATTGGAGAAAGTGGACTTGATTCTCCACTGTTCTTTGGGCACTAAGCCTAGACCAAAGTGCAGGAGGCAGCTGATGAGAGTTGGCATAGCCAGAAGGCAAAAAGAAGAGCTGGCTGGCAGAGGAAGCAGCACAAATGGTGAAGAGAAAATTGAGCAGGTAGATATGGAGAAAGATTAGGAAACAGGAAAGAAGGAAATGTCAAGAGAACACTGAAACTCCTGATTCTACAACTCAGATTTACATAGGTGGAGAGCCCCTGGCAGCAGAAAATTGGATGCAGTGGCACAATGCACCACAGAAACGTCATTCCTGAGTAGTTTGCAGGCCAACACAGCTCCCAAAATGGGGAGCACTGACAGAATAACTAGTGTGGCTGAGGGATGTATTGATTCTGCAAATCTCATAGGGACCTCCCAGAAGAAGATAAAGCTGCCTCTGATTGGTGAAGTCCCTGAAGGAGAGCAGATGGCCAGGTTGGTACATGCCTGTGCAGTTTGTGCTACTCTCTACTGGCAAGAATGAACCTGATCTTGCACCTTTTTTACCTAATACTTTTTACCCTATATAAGTAGATGAGAAACTACTTCTAAAAGACCACTTTTAAACAGGTACACTGAAATAAAATATCCAGATAGGCAAGGAACACTTGCCAGAATTAATGATGTTGGGCATTCTTGTACATATAAGGGTTAAAGGTCACCATTTCTTTGTCTGATGAATGGCAACTTCCTATGCATTCATTTCAGTGTGAGTTTTATGGCTACTAGTACAGGGTTCTAAATACCTAATCCAAAGTTTTGTAAATTGAGTAACTTGCCATTTGGAGATATATATGTATAAGGACTAAAGACAGTCCCCTAAATTTAATGTAAGATTTGAACCACAAACTTGTACATGTGAATACATATCAATTTAAGAGATTATCTGTAGTGGACATTTTAGTAAATATATCTAATCTATAGCAGAGTTCACTTTAAGCAAAGACTTTTTTCCAGACATAAATGTACAATATGAACTTTGGTCATTTTTATTAAATGACCTACTTGAAACTAGGCTGAAATTCATTCAACTATTTTCACTTGAGAGGTTGTAAATGAGCTCCACTGGGAAATGTCAGGCAAGAATTTTATCAATAAATTCACTGTCTGAAAGTTTTGTAAACTCTTTGATTTAGCAGCAGACTACCAATGCTACCACGCCTTGGCTTCCTTTTTTAAAATAAATAAATAAATTCAGAGAATATTGCCACTTATACTTGAATCACTCTCACTGCAGACTACAATTTCTAACATGGTCAGTTATGGATTGTGGTTAATCTCAATGTCTGCTAGCCAAAAACCTTGTCACAACATTGTGTATGGAAACTCAAGACAGATACAGAACTCAAATAGCTGATACTTAATTATAAGCTGCTCTTTTGGTAAAACAGCCATTTTAGTGGTATTTGGAAAATCAAACTTTTAGAAGTGACTTGTATTCTCGAGGCCTGAACTGACAAACAATTATTTAAATAAATTAGGAGCAACATGCCTGTGGTAGGGC
This sequence comes from Chelonoidis abingdonii, assembly GCF_003597395.2. NCBI lineage: Eukaryota > Metazoa > Chordata > Testudines > Testudinidae > Chelonoidis > Chelonoidis abingdonii. The sequence goes on along the minus strand of NC_133770.1, from coordinate 224,540,805 downwards.
CATTGGTTTTGCCAGACTGCAAGAGCAATCAAAGAGCATGAGAAGTTTCACTGAAAATAAATTATTTCATTCAAAGGCTTCCCCACTGTAAATGACGAGGAAGTACCTATCCCCGCATTACACTTTATAGATAATGAAACTGAGGCACTGATAGAAATAGAGGTATAATTAGAAGAGGTGGTGGGACAACTCAAGATAAATTGCAGTAAATCACCAGGACTGGTACAAATCCAAGAGTTCTGAAGAATTAAAGAATGAAGTAATTAAAATATTAACATTTATCATTTGCCATTAAAACAGCTATGATACTGGGGGGTGGCCAAAAATCTATAAAATTGGCAAGGATGTTCATAGAAATGATAGACCTGTGAGCTGTATTTCAATACTAGAAAAGAAACAGTAAGAAAATCATTACAAAGTTAAGTCCTTAGATGAACATAACACGATTGATATAAACCAGCAAGGCTTCTGCAAGGGTTAATTATATTTCTCTAGCCTATTAGAATTCGTTGAGTTATCACAATACAGACCTGGTGTATATAACTTTAGACTGTCAAGTCTTTTTATAAAATAATTCAGAAGATGAAATTTGGGCCTGAGTCTGTTTCCACTGAACTCAAAATGAGTCCGATATTGACTTTCGTGGGAGCAGGACTGGATCCTTGGTAATGATGGCATAAGAGACAAAAAGTCCTGTTAAAGACTAAATGCTGGTTAAGATATGAGAAACAAAGGATGGAATAAATGGCAATTTTTAGCATGGGAAGTGATTAATAATGGTAAGAATGGAGTTCAATATATATAATGATTTGGAAGACAGGTGAATAGCAAGGTTGGCAACATTTGGTGGGGAACAGACATGCAAATTATTTAGGTTAGTCAGCTAGGAAGCACTGGGAGGAGAAAAAAGAAGTACCATATAAAGTAGAAAAATAAGAAATATGGCAGATGAAATTCACTCTAGACTAGTGGAAGGTAATTCACATCGTCTGTCATTGCCCTTTAATCATTGAAAGAAACAATTTAAAGTTTTTGGACACACCTGAGGTTGCTAGATTATGTGTAACTTCTTAGGGAAAATATCTAGGAACTATCTTCTTAATGCATAATAGGAGTAAAAAAATAAGCTGTTAGACTGTGTTAAGAAGGGGATAGAGACTAATATGAAAATCATATTCTGCTTATTAATTCAGTGGTATACTCTTGCTTTTAATAATGTGTTCAGTTTGGTTACCTCTTCTCTAAAGGGATATAGAAGAGATTAAAAGAGAAATCAACAAAACTAATTAAAGACATGGAAGAGGAAAAATTCAAATGACTAGAATTATCTCATTTTGAAAGGAAAAGGTTAAAAGAAAGTATGATGAGAGTACATTAAGTAGTGAATAATGTAGAGATGGCCAGTCAGATGCTATTCCATCAGACAGGAATATGTGACAACTGACATTAAAAAGTAGCAAATACAGGCCTAGACTGTAGCTTTAAATTTCTGAAAGTTGAGTCGAAAGTCTGCACTGCAGCTCCTGCAGGAATTCTGACCGACTCAATCAAAATTTCTACTGCGGATAATACAGTGGAATGGCAGCTCCCAGTACTCTTTGGAGAGGTGCAACCTGCACTCCCTTTGTGCCAGTTCTGCCCTGCTGGTTGGGGCAGAGCAAAGGACAAGGTCACAGTCCCACCTTCATCCTGTTTCTCCCATCCTCCTTTTGGGATGCTAGTATCAGTGATAACATTAACCTGAAGCAGTCCCTGACATTGCAGAGAGGGAGGTGTCTTTTTCTGTCCTCTCCCAATGAGCTCCACCAGGGTCAGCCACACTCTGACCCGTAGAATCGGTAAACGGAAGGACTATTAGACAAATCTGTAACTAACCTGTAGTTCCTTGTAATCTCCCAGCACCCTTCCATTTGCCTCTCTTGTGGTCTGGGTTTCTCATTGCAGAATGCTGGGGGCCTCCGCCTTCATTCTTTCATTTCAGATCTATCTCTACTAGTAGGTTTAATTGTCAGCTGGTAGGTTTCATGTACATATGCTGATATTGGCTTAGGTTAGAGAATAAAATCATTCCATGGCATAGTACTGTGTAATTCTGCCCAGGGTATATTATGTTTTGTTTGGGGATTTATTTTACTATTTTCCATGGAAACATGTTGTATAGGCTGCCATGGCAACAAGGACTAGATGGATCACTGGTCAGTTCCAGGATGGCAGTTCCTATGTATTTGTTTCTGAAGTGATACTAGTCTAGAAGAGGAAAAGAGGTGTTAGCTGTAATGTTCTGGCAATACACTATATGGGTCAATTCACAGTGACATTGATAGTGACTCGGGCAAAAAGTTTATGATCAACCACCCCTTCAAAGCAAATGTTCCTCCAACTCTGATGAATGGTAATATATGTTATTTCCACATAAACTTTTTTTGCAGAGCATATTTGGTTGGTGCTGAAATACTATTTAATTATTACTAAGATGACAGGAAAAGGACAGGAATCAGACCGGGATTGTTTGTGAAAAGAATGGCAAACACTAGACACAATTACCTCATTCAAATGAAAGACGATTTCTAGAAGGCAGTGTGGGGTCTTTTCCACGGTGGTAGATAACCCAGTTCTTCTTCGAGTGCTTGCTCATATCCATTCCAGTTAGGTGTGCGCGCGCTGCGTGTGCGTTCGTTGGAAGATTTTTACCCTAGCAACACTCGGAGTGGCGCCACGATGGTGCCGGATATATACCCCTGCCGACCCAGCCACCCTTCAGTTCCTTCTTACCACTCGTGTGGGTCGTTGGAACAGTGGAGCGCAGCTTAGCTGACCTCCGCTTCCCTAGTTACTCGTAGTTCTTGTGTATATAGTTATAATCCTTTTATATATATATTTATATATACTTATGCGTTTTTTCTTTACTAGCATAGTTAGTTTATAATAGTTAGTGGGGTTCGGGGAGTAGCTCCTTCCCCGCAACTGGTGCCGGAGCCCATGCCCGGCTCACCGGTTCTTAGACCGTGCTTGGCTGACCTCAGGCCGTTGCTGACAGGAGATCCACACGACTCCTGTTTACGGTGCCTCGGGAGATTGCATTTCACAGCTAAGTGCCCCATTTGCAAGGCGTTTAAGCTGAGAACAAAATGGAACGGCACTTTCATTTTCCCTCCACCTTCTGCACCGAGCGCTGGCTACTCGGCGGACAGAAGTGCCTCCTCGGCACCGGACCCCTCCGGCATCGGCATTACTGGCACCGAAGTCGACTCGGCACCGCTCCCTCTCTCTGAGGTTGCGGAAGCCCATGACTCTTCCTGCCAGTGCCTGACAGCTCCCCGCACGTGCCGTGGTTGAGCTCCCGGCTCCTGCTGCTTCTGTGCCAACTGCACCGCAGCCAGAGAGCTCATTTCAGTCAGATTGCCTGGCACCCAACACCTGCAGAGACACTGAGGACACCGGCACTGTTGATTCGGTCCCGCCGGGCCGTTGATTCCAGTGCCTGCCTGCTCCCGGCATTCGCCGTGGTTGAGCTCCTGCTCCTGCTGCTTCCGTGCCAACTGCACCGCAGCCAGTGAGCTCGTCTAATTCGGATCACCCGGCACCAACACCTGCCGCAGCACCGACAACGCCGGCACCGTCGATCCCGGTCCGCAAGGCCATCGAATCCAGTGCCTGGCCGCTCCCCGGCACGCGCCGTGGTTGAGCTCCTGCTCCTGCTGCTTCCGTGCCAACGGCACCGCAGCCAGAGAGCTCATCTAAGTTGGATACCCCGGCACCGACACCTGCCGCGGCACCGACAACGCCGGCACCGTCGATCCCGGTCCCGCAAGGCGCCGTCGAATCCAGTGCGGTGCCGCTCCCCGCACGCGCCGTGGTTGAGCCTCCTGCTCCTGCTGCTTCCGTGCCAACGGCACCGCAGCCAGGGAGTTCATCTAAGACACCTGCCGCGCGCAACCACACGTCGCACCATCGATCCCGGTCCCATAAGGGACCGTCGAATGCAGTGCCTGCCTGCTCCCTGGCGCACACCGTGGTCGAGCTCCCTGCCTCTTCTTCCCGTGCGAACGCACCGCAGACAGACAGCCTGTCTAAGCCGGATCGCCCGGCACCGGCACACCTGCTGAGGCACTGGCGACGTCAGCACCATCGATCCGGTCCCACAAGTGAGGGCCGTCGAATCCGGTGCCTGACAGCTCCCCGGTACGCACTGTGGTCGAGCTTACTGTTCCCTCCACGCCGGAGACATTTCCAATCGAACGGCGAGGACTCATTGCCATGACAGATAGATGTGGCTGACCCCCGGCACTGCCGGTGCGGGTAATACAGTCTCTTGGCAAAAGCCACTGGTGATACAGGGACCTCCTCTGTCAGCGCAGCAGAGCAGCACTGTTCATGATCACCGGTCCCGCAGACACTCCACCAGTTCCCCGTCGGACGGTCCCACTCCCGACGCATCTTGCAGTCCCGATGCTGTTCTCCTTTCGCGCACCCAGTGCACTCGCATGCACAGGTCGGTGTCCCCGTTCACCGACCAATAATTCGGCATATCGTTTGGGCTCCCCACACCGCTACAGCACTGTGATCCGTAGCCGTGCTGACCACAATACCTACGAGATACCTTTGTTCTCTCAGGTTTCGGTCGACCTCGCGCACCGCTTGGTTTGCATGGTCGCGATCGTATGTCCAGTACCAGTGCGCTCGCTCTCAACCAATGGCACCAGTCCCAGGTTGCCAGTTTGGGCAAGCTCGTGGTTAGGTCAGGACTTCTGCCCAGGTAGTTTTCTAGCACCTCCATGGGCCTCCGATACATGCACAGGTTTCCCTGCGGAAGCTCTTTATGCTCAGGACCGCACGATTCTGGTGTGTCCACCACAACCTGAGAGCCCTTCAGGACCTCCTATGAAGAGGTAGCACTCATGCCAGGACTCACGGGAGGAGGTTCCTGGAGGTAGGGCCGCGGTGATGGACATTTTTGCGGCAGTTGCCCCACTAGAGGGGGCCTTACCTGTTTTCGGACATCCAGGCGAATTGCGATACTCTATGGAGGGTGCACTACTTGTCTTGTCTCATCTCTCCTGTTTCACTGTCATTCCAGTTGGTTAAGAAATAAAGGAACGGCATGGCCAACAAGGTGCCACCGCCCCAAATCGAAGGAGGGCTAGGGCGAAGATGCCCTACTCAGCTGCAAGGTGTGTGTATTCCTCGGTCCTAAGTGATGAGACCTGGGGCAAAATCCTATAAGCTGCTTAGCCCGCTATATCATAACACTGGATAATCGGGTGAAAAGTAAAATTTTGGAGCCGGTGATCAAAAGGTTCGCCAAGAGTTCTGTCTATGGAGGGGATTAGAACGGACCCATGAGAATGGGGTATTTGGGGCCCGCTGGTTTAGGGCCCTGAAAAGGAGGTTTGCGGGCTCTATGTGAGGTCCCTGGAAAGGACGAGCGTTTGGGCCTGTAATTCCATGGGCCCCTGGAATGGAGGTTTGGGGCACCTGCTCTTAGGCCCCCGGAAATTGGGCTTTGGGCCCAGGGTTAGGGGCCCTGGATATGGAGACTTCCAAGGGCCTGAGTATGCGGGCTCTGGAAATGGTGGTTTTTAGGCAGGGCTTTGGCTGTCCATAGAAAAATGGTTATGGGGCCTTCTCGCTAGCCCAGAAACGCTCACAACACACTTGCGGTCCCTACCAGGAACAGCCAGAGCTTCTTTAGCCTCGTTACCACGAGGGAGATCGCATGGCTGCAGGTTTTCAAACCCTCGGCCTTTTCACGACTTTTTACCATTTTGTTGTTAAGCCCTCTTTTGCGGTGAAATCAACCCCAGGCTGCAAAGCTGGGGCAACAGGGTCCTAATGCGCTCTCTCTCGGCGTGCATCGCGACGATGTACGCAGGCCTTTCCTCCCAGCCACACTGCACACTCTGTGCCTGAGCCACAGATAGGCTTTTGGCAAACAGCGCGGGCTGAGGTGGTCGAGACGACGTCAGGACCTGAGGGCCAAGATCGAGGCCCCTTCCAGTCCGACCGGGACCAAAGACTAAACTTTTGAAGGTGCGCACGAGGGTGGCGTACTGGTTACAGGCGGGATCCCACGTCCTACTTCCTCTTGGGGGTCCCAGTGTAACTTCAGTGCGCTGTTCCCTACACATGTCGGAGTTGGTACACCTCAATTTGTCAACTGTCCCTCTTCAGTGGGACTCTCTCAGACGCGAATTCCTCTTACAGAGGTCGCTAAGCCGCGATTGGAGAAGGGGGCAATTTACTCCCTTATTTACCCTTAATCCCGCTCGTATTGGAGAAGGTTCAGACCTATCCGACCTCCGAGGACTAACCAGTTGATGATTAAGGTGAGTTCGATGGTATCCTGGGAACCATTTATCCTGTCTTAGATCCTGGGACTGGTTATCACCTCGATATGAAGATGGATTACTTTTCACATTGCCATCTCCCCTCCGCACAGGAGATACCTCCACTTCTTATTAAGCCAACCATCAGTACTCAGTTTTATGTCCTTGCTACCTCTGTTTGGCCTTTCTGCAGCCCCACAGGATTAATCAAGTGTGGTGGCCGTTTCCCACCCACCGTCCACGATAGCGGATGTGCGTTTTTCGTTCTTGGACGATGGGCTTATACTGAGCAGACTCCAAGACACAAGTCACTTCAGCGTTGTGGACATCGTCAAGGAGTGCCTATTCTACATGGGTGTCTAGGTGTAATGATCACTATGGAAATCATTCCACTTTTGGTTCCCCGCAGAGGTTAGACTTGCCTAGGAGAGCTATCCTGGACTGCTGACCTCCGCCCCGGATCCTGTTACACAGCACGGTTTAGCGATGGCAGACCGATCATCGCGAGGTGCTTGCCTAAACTTTCCTCCAAGCCGTAGAGCATGTCGCACTGTGTCTGTCTTCCCAGGGTCCCATGGCGTGCCGGCATAGTTTGTAACAAAATTCCTAGAATCTTGCCTTTTGTCATCTGCCAAGTTTGGCTCAAATGGGGTGTATGCCGCCCGGACAGGCCCCAGTGTCGTAGTCACCACTCCTCCGAGACCATGGTCCTAGATGTGGCCTAAACTCCCTCCCTGGTGTGGGCAGGATGCCGCTCTAATCCGCACCCCAGCCAGCCCTCCACTAAGTCAGCCTTTTGTACCCCGAGGATGAGTGCGCCCGTTCATTCTTCCGGTAGTTGCTGATCCTCCCAGTAACTGTCGGGAGGCTTTAAAGATTCCCCTATTTGGGTCTCCATGCGTCAGGTTAGGGGGCTGGCAGGTCTCCCTAACCTATCAATGTCCAAAGAAATGAAGCCCGAGTCCTGGAGCAATGCCTGGGTGCCAGGGGTGTTTGCGCCCCAGCGGCTTACAATGGTTCCCACCTGGAAATGAGCCAGCTGCCCTCTTATTTGTAGAGGCCGTGGCGGTTTCCCCTTGGGCATACGCTCCAAGTGTTTAGCACATGCCAACCAACTGGAAAAGGGGTTTGGTCACGCGCTACATGTACGTTAGACCGCCATGTATACCCTGGACAAAATTGCCCTGGGAGGTGTTTAGGTCCCCATTGGCTTCTTCTCAGCGGTGTTCGCCTCTAGGCAATTTGGTTCAGAGCCCCAGGGTTAGGAGGCCAATGGCCCCCTCTCCTTTTTTGATTGGTTTATTGGGGATTGTTTGGCACTAGGGTTGTCCCATCGTAATCTGATAAGCTGATCACTGTTCGGCTCTGGTCTTCGACCTGCAGAGCCTATATCTGATACTCAATGAGTGCTTAGTGCCCTGCATGATGTGTCATGCTTTTTGTTTTGCCATGCAAAAGTGGGGAGTTTTTTTCCCCAACTATGGACCGCTGTGTTCCCGTGCTTGAGGCTGCGGGATGAACACATAATGTTCAGAGGTTCTGCTCCTAATCCAAGGTCTGCTTTCGGTCCTCGGGAACGGCATCACTGGAATCAGGACGTCGCTTTCCTCATGACGTGGAAGGGCCAAAACCTTTATGCCTTCCCACCATTCCCCAGCTCATTGGCTTGCTCACACTTTGCAGGGGCAGGCGTGCCGCATCAATATATCACTCTCCAGCGTTGGTACCAAGATGTGTGTTCCTACAGTTGCTCGATCTGGTGGTCAATTAGCCTATCCCAATTACGGGCACTCACCAGACCTATACCTCAGGACTGCGCGCAGACTTCGCGCCCGGACCTGCATAGTCTCTCACCTCATGGTGTGGGCTACGTGATATCGGCAGACTAGCAGTGGGGAGCTGTTATTCCCCTTGGTCAATGTACTGGCCGCGTTGGCGAAGCTGTTCTACAGGTGCGACGCTTCAATTCTTACTCCTAGTCCTAGTCTCGATCCCCTCTTATTTTGGATTACCTCTGGACTCAACCAGCAGGGCCTAGCTGTGTCATCGCCGAGGGTACAATTGGCAGCCATTCTCTCTATCCCTCCCGGCTAAGTTGTCATTCTGTGTTCTCACACTCTATGGTTCGAGGTTCCTCAAGGGCTTGCGCGTGCATAACCCTTAGGTACGCCACCCAGCCCAACTGGATCTCAACCTGAGTTTACAGACAGTTCCTCCATTCGACCCGTTAGTGCATCTGCTCGCTGCTTATACCTGTTCTGGGAAGACAGCTTTCCTCGTAACCATTACTCGGCCACGAGTCTTCGGCATCAGCTTTATGGTGGTTACCGCATTTACATTATGTTCACAAAGAACAAGGTGCAGCTACGACAACCCGGCCTTTCCTCCTAAGATAGTGGTTCGGCCTTCTCATGTTAACCGACACTCAACTGCGATAGGGGACGAACAACTGCATCCCTGGATTGTCTGTAGAGTGCTCGCATTTGTTGAGGACAAACCATTTTGTAACAATCAAATCTCTTGGTCGCAGTAGCGACCAAAGGAAAGGCCTACCTGTTCTCTCAGAGGATTATCATTGGGTGTGACGTGCACCCGCCACTTTGTATGATTTGGTCAATCTTCCCCAGCACCATCACCATTAGCATTCAATACAAGTGTCTCAGGCTTCATTGCCGCCTTTGTGATTGTTTTGTACCCTCACCACGAGATCTTATCGCGAGTTCCCATGGTCTCGTCATTACCCTTGTTCGCATTATGCGGATGGTTCAACAGTCAAAGAGATACGCAGCCTTTGCTCAGCAGTTTTTACATCTTGCATATTTCAGCTTCCGTACCTACGGCCTATACAAGGCTTGGGATCACCTACTGGAATGGAATATGGAAGCCCTCGAAGAAGAAAAGACGGTTACTCACCTTTGTACTGTGTTATCTTCAGAGATGTTTCCCTCATATCCATTCCAAACCCACTCCTCCTCTGTCGAGTAGCAGCAGGGAAAGAACTGAAAGCGGTGGGTCGGCAGGGGTATCTATCCGGCACCATTGCCGGACGCCACTCCAGGGGGCGCCCTGCCGACCCACCGAGTGTTGCTAGGGTAAAAATCTTCCGACGAACGTGCACGCGGCACGCGCACACCTAACTGGAATGGATATTAGCAACACATCTCGAAGAACAACAGTTACAAAGGTGAGTAAACGTCTTGTCTCTGAAGGAAATATGGGATGTAGGTGTATGTTTATATGACATGTCCATAACACATTTATATATACAATAGGGGGGAAAGTAAGTACAAACCTCATGGTATTCTCTCTTCACTGGAGAAACTGATAGTTTTTCATATCCTCTTCTAGTAGCTTTCTATCATTTTATAGAAGTAGATCAACAAATTCTACAGCCATTGTTCCCATATGTATAAAAGAATTCTAATCAGAGCAAACATTCAAACTTTTCAGTTGTCACACTTTCTATCAACAGATCCTACACTCACATACTATGGTGGTAGGTGCCAGTGCAAAACCCCGAAAAAGGCAGACAGAACTCCCAGAAGTATTTTTACCCCCTTTTGCCTGGATTTAGGATTTCCCAACAAGGTTCTAACACAAAATAAGTCTGTAGGGGCACACAACACCAAGAGGCTATGCTCATTTCCAAAATCATCAGAGTTTCAACAAGATGTATAATGCAAATTCATTTGGGGACTATAAATCTGCCCTTTTGTCCTTGCAATAAATATATGGAGACAAATTCTTCTGTTGCTTTTACTGGCTACAGACAGTTTGGATTGGGGTAACAGAGATAACTTTGGCTCATGATGGGCACTGAAGGAGTTAAATGTGCATTTAAAAATATAAACCGAAGTTTTCCACCTCTAGATAAAGTATACCTTTTTCCTCCCTAGCTGCTCTTCTATGTAGCAAATACCAATGTTGTTCTCTCCAGAACATCCTGATTTTGCAAAGAATACACCTGGATTTAGGGTCAGGAGTGTGATAATGAAGTAATGCAACTGTAAATACCACTTTAGCTGCATCCCTGTCTACTTTAATCATGGAGACTATTTTCAAAAAAGAGTGGGAAGCTGTGTTCTTAAACAGGAGATAGTGAGCTAGCTTCATGTTTATGAATATTAGGAAGGGTTTTTTTCTATTTCTAGAATTGTAATAGATTAAGTTAGATTTTCTGATAATTATTTATCTATCTGGGAATTTTATCAAATAATTCTATTGGTAATTACTGATTTTTTTATATTTACAGAAAACTGATTTTTCATAAATATTGAGATGTGATATTAGTGACATCTGTGCTTTTTTATATAAGGATTTAACAAATTAACAACTAACACCATCCATTGCAGTTTGAAAGTAGGCAATAAACAAAGTGGAATGTATTTGTTTAGGTTATAATAACTCATTAATCTTTTAATGAAACTCACTTACTAGGAGCAGTGAGCAAGCCAGAGGAGGACATATGGAATAATTAAGGAACTGTAACTGTAAGAAGTTGGGGAAGAAGAGAATTTGGATAAACTGTTACTAAGGGCCCAATTCTGTCACCCTTATTTGCATGGGGTGAAATTCACCACTGGGAGAGGGCCATCACAAGCATATAAATAACTTCATAGCACAAGGATTATGCACCCTACTTTGAGGTCTTTTGTAGGTCTTTAGTGATGAATAGGCCTAGTACTGATCCTATGCCTGGGGGTGAAGTTCACCTACTTAGTATACCGTGCTTACTCCATGCAAAAGTCCATTGATATCAATGAGTGCTGGTGGCAGATTGGATAGTGAAGCAAAGTGTCACCATGATCTATTCAAATAAAATTCCTTATTTTATATTTTTAAGATTAATTTAACTATAATTACTCTACTTACCTTGCCATAAAATATTCCAATGTGAGGGGCTATTGTCTAATAAATGTATGTACGACATGGTTAAAGGGGTTTGATTTTATGTCATTCATTTCAGTGCACACTTACAGGCCAATTTAGCTTTGATGTAATCTTCAGAGTGACCTCACTGAGTTGCAGTAGCTCACACCACTCCTGAATATGGCCTTTATTCTTTGCTTATAACATATTCGACCGTAATTGTCTCAGCCAATCACAATGAAGTGTATACTTACTTCTCATTTATGAAAATCCTCACACTGATTATTCGAGAGGGTCTGGGTTGAAGAATCGTTCATAGACTTTAGGCTTTTGAACTTTGCCTGCATTGAAGCACATGAAACATAGTTACTTCCGCTTCTCACCTTTCCAACTAAACATTCTCTTCGCACACATTTTTTCTGTTTATTTTAAAAGTTTTCTAGTCTCCCTTTTCCACAGCTTTTGCAACAACAGCTCGAATGGCAATAACAGTAATAAATATAATGAGTTATAAAGTAAATGAGGTAAAAAGTAAGGAAGTTTTCCATATTTTGGGCTATTAGTCTTTAGCCTCAGAGTTTATGAAGCCCAGCATACAATGCTACCTGCAAATGGAGCAATCACAAATTATCAACTACCTAACCACTGGAAATATTTGGAAAATGAGGGGGAAATTATGTTTTCCATTTTTCACTAAAGTTTTGTTTCTGCAGAAATTTGCCCTTTTAATAATGAATGCTGCCGCATCTTATTTCTAAGTACAGTTTATTACTCAACAATGCAGTATTATTGACTTTATATATTAGCATAGCACTCATCATCACAGCAAATTCGTAGCTAACTAGAATGTGTTTGCTGGTAATACTCAAAATATTTTTTTCATTACACAAAATTGCAAACCTGAATATAAACATGAGGTATACTTTAAGACCATAAGAATGACCACACTGTGTCAGACCAATGATCCATCTAGTCCAGTATCCTGTCTTCTGACAGTGGTCAATGCCAGATTCTTCAAGAGAATGAACAGAACAGGGCAATTAACTAACTGTTGTCCAGTCCAAGCATCTGGCAGTCTGAGGCCTAGGGACACCCAGAGCATTTGGTTGCATCCCTGATCATCTTGGCCAATAGTCATTGATGGACCTATCCTCCATGAACTTATCTAATTATTTTTTGAACCCAGTTATAGTTTTGGCCTTCTCAACATCCCCAAGCAATGAGTTCCACAGATTGACTGTGCATTCTGTAGAGAAGTACTTCCTTCTGTTTGTTTTAAACCTGCTGCTTATTAATTTCATTGAGTAACCCCTGGTTCTTGTGTTATGTGAAGGGGTAAATAACACTTCCTTATGTACTTTCTCCATACCATTCATGATTTTATGGTCCTCAATCATATCTGCTCTTGTCTTTTTCAAGTTGAACAGTCCCAGTCTTTTTAATTTCTCCTCACATGGAAGCCAGTCTGTACCTTCATTCATTTTTGTTGCCTGTTTCCATTTCCAATACATCTTTTTTGAGATGGGGCGTGTCATAAACAGATAGCTAAGGGTTAATGTTTCTTTTACCTGTAAAGGGTTAACAAAGGGAACCAAACACCTGACCAGAGGACCAATCAGGAAACCGGATTTTTTAAAATCAGAGGATGTTTGGTGTGTGTCCGTTTGTGGGGTCTTTTGTCTGTCTCTCGGCTGAGAGAGGCAGCTTTCTAGCTTCAAGCTTCTATCTTCAGTTCCAAGTTGTGAGTACAAAGGTAGAAAAACATAGCTTTTATAGTTTTTTTTGTATTAATGTGTGTAGTTGCTGGAATGTTTTAATATGGATAGGCTTTTTGATAAGGTGTTTATTCGTTTTCTTTAGAAATTGACCTATTGTCACCTGTCAGGACTATGTTTATGTGTTTTTTCTTTCTTTTATTATAAGCTTTCTTTTTACACCAACCTTTTGGGTTTTCTCGGTGGCTAGAGATGAGGGAGGAATTCCTTTTTGTTAGATTTTACGCGGGTAATCGTGCAGCTCAGGGAAGGAAGGGGGAAGTAAATTCCTTCTGTTTTGTTATCAAGGTTTTGTCAGTAATCTTCAGAACCCACGAGGGAAGCCTGGGAAGAATAAGAAGACAAGGGGAGGGGTTATTCCCTTTGTGTAGATCAGGGCTTCTTGGATCTGAGGTCCCATGTAGAAGTTTTGGGAGACCCGAGGGACCAGCTGGACTCACTTGGCTGGTGGCAGCGATATCAGATCTAAGCTGGTAATTAAGCTTAGAGGGTTCATGCTAGCTTCTCAGTTTATGAACGCTAAGGTTCAAATCTGAGTAGGAAGCTATGACAGGGCGACCAGAAATACAAACAGTATTCCTGGTGTGAGTGTACCAAAGGTTTATATGGTGGCATTATATTTTCTGTCTTATTACCTATCGCTTTCCTAATGGTTCCTAACATTCTCTTCGCTTTTTTGACTGCCATTGCACAGTGAGCAGATATTTTTAGAAAATTATTCACAATGACTCCAAGATCTCTTTCTTGAGTGGTAACAGCTACTTTTGACCTCATCATGTTGCATCTATAATTGGAATTATGTTTTCCAACATATTTCCAATTATTTTGCCTTTATCAACATTGAATTTCATCTGCTATTTTGTTGCCCAGTCAGCCAGGTTTGTGAGATCCCTTTGTAACTCTTTGCAGTCTGTTTTGGACTTCACTATCTTGAGTAATTTTGTATCATCTGAAAATTTTGCCACCTCACCGTTTAACTCTTTTTCCGGATCATTTATGAACATGTTGAACAGCGCTAGTCCCAGTCCTGGGGGACACCTATGGGATGCCACTATTTACCTCTCTCCATTCTGAAAACTGACCATTTTATTCCTTCCGTTTGTTTCCTGCCTTTTAACCAGTTACTGATCCAAGAGAGGACATTCCCTCTTATGACTGCTTACTTGCCTTAAGAGCCTTTGGTGAGGGACCTTGTCAAAGGCTTTCTGAAAGTCCAAGAACACTGTATCCACTGGATCATCCTTGTCCATATGTTTATTGACTTCAAAGAATTTTAATAGGATGATGAGGCATGATTTCCCTTTACAAAAGCCATGTTGACTCTTCCTCCAACAACCATGTTCGTCTACGTGTCTAATAATTCTATTCTTTACTGTAGTTTCAACCAATTTGCTTGGTACAGAACTTAGGCTTGTGGGCCTGTAATTGCCAGGATCATCTCTGGAGCCTTTTTAAAAATTGGTGTCACATTACTTGTCCTGCAGTGACTTGGTACAGAAGGTGATTTAAGTGATAGGATACACAGGGTTACGTACCACTTTGTAGTTTAGGAATATGTTCAGATACATTTAGATAATAGCATTAATATCCATTTGATATGTGTAGTGTTACCCATTTTCTTCTTCATTTCTGGTCATTTCTGGCTTTGCAATTGCCGACTGTCATTTACTAATAGCCTTAGATTTTTGTTTGTTTACACTGTCTGTACTTCCAGACCTTGAGGCCTGCTGCTTCTAATTTTGCATACCAGCCCAACTGCAGGAGCTGAGAGTCAAATGTATGTATCATTTATGGGGAGTAGGATCAGTACACTTGTGTAACATTAGTTAGTTGAACCACTAAGTTGCCTGTATTTTAATTTTTTGATCTTTGATTGGAAAGCATATTATTTTGGTGAGTAACCAGTTGCAGCCTAAGCTGCATACGAGAGGAGATCTACAAGTGGGCTTCTAAATCTAGGCTACTGTAAAATAAAATTTAAAAAAATCAATTAACTGGAGAATCTATTAGGTCTAATCCACCCACCACCATCTGGAGCAATAACTTATCTGTTGTATTTATCTAAACAAAATTTTGTACATGATGAGAATGGAAATGTGGTAAATATGCTGATTTTAGTTGAAAACATTTGCATGTTAATTTTATAAAATTTCCAAGGCCAGAATGACTGAATTTAGGAATTACTGAATAACAATACCATTGTAATCTGAAATTTACTGTTTTAGGACCCAATCCTGTTCCTACTGAAGTCAATATCAAAATCCCACTGATTTCAATAGAAGCAGGATTGGGCACTAATACTTCTAAAAATTCTAGGTGGTAATACACATCAGTAACTTGCTCATACTACACTTTACCACAATAGTGTTTGACTGTAAGCATTTTCATTGCTTTTTAAAGAATATACAGGGTGATTTTCAGGAGAACCCAGCTTCCACACCACAGAGGGCTTGAGCCATTTTACAGTGATTTCTATTCACACCTGGAACTCTTTGGAAGCAGATTAGGATTCTGCTGCGTGCAGCTGAGTCAGTCGTGGCTCCCTTCCCTGGCCATGTACTAAGGGCTTCTATAAAGTAGGGAGAAGATCTCTTGCTACCAAGAGACAAAGAAAATACATCTGTACTCCTCATGATGTACCTATGACACTGGATATCAAATATGCCCATCCTGAAAAGAAACCTCAAAAGTGAATGCCTTTAAATGGTTCAGGTTCTTTCTCTCAAACTAAACCAGAAGATCATTACGGGCAACTGTTCCTCTCCCCCATATTATTCAGCAAGGATCAGTTATCTCTTCCTGTTCTTCAACATCTATTTTTTAACCACTGGAAGAGCTGGTGAAACAACATGGGCTAAAGTATCAATAGTATATAGGCAACACCATCTCTTCATGTCAAAGGTAAACAGCACTGTCTCCCAGCATTCTCAATAATTTACACAAAATTTACACCTGGATGGCTAATGCTGAACCCAGATAAGACTAAAGAAATACTAGCAATAAGAGAGAAGTTCTGCAGGAAATTCAAAGGTTAAGATTACTACCGCAACATTAACTTAGTCATATTAAAACATATAGTTAACACACAGCCCCCAAAATATTGCATCTGTCATGTGTGTGCCTTGGCCAAGCTATAGTTGCTGTGGGAAGCATAATTGAATGTTCTAACTTTTTGCATGTTCGATTTTGTATTAACATACCTCTTTGAATTTATTTTTAGTACTATGCTCTAAGGTCATATGCTGCATGTTTTTTCTTTACAAGCATAAACATTTTATCATTTAAAATAAAGCTAAATCCTATATAATTCTTTAAATGACTATAAGATCTGCGTAGATATTAACAGAAGTAGGAACATGATTCAGGAACAACTACCAAATTTCAGTCTGGTTAATTTTTTGTGTATAAAATAAAAACGGGAGTGTTATAATTATTGTCTTTTGAGCATGGTATTAACAACATACCTTCTTATACTGATGTGTTTTCTGGAGCCATTTAAACTTTGTTTGGATCATGCGGTAAGAGGAAAACATCTCAATCCTAATTGGTGAAAAACCTTTGAAATTCCCATAGACAAATATCTATGATGCCTAAATTATCAATTGAAATTAATGGGAATAATTTTATTTTTCTTACCTGTGAAACATTCGTTATGTGTGACTATGACTTGTGGATATAATAAATGAACTGAAAAATACATATATCTGCCACTGGTTTAGCAGTTGGCAGACATTTCTTCCTCCCCTCCCCCTATAGCCATATGGTACGGTAAATAAGTGCTATAGGGTTTCCTAAGCTAGGTACAGTCTAGCTTTCTTGTTGAAAATATAGTTCCTGTACGATAGCTCTTGCATAGTATGCAACGTTTGTCCCCTACAAGCACCTCTCCCTGCCTGTGCGTTCAACAGCCGGATAATAACCTAGAAACTGAGCTCACACACCCTGTGTTTTGCATACACCTTGGGAGAGAGAGACGACCGAGTGAATCAAAGAGCTTAGTGCTGGCAGCTTAAAAAGAGGCCATATGCCCTGCCTGGCTCGTCTAGTGGTTTTCTCTAGGTTGGTCTGACCCACTCAGGGGGCGCCGCTCATTTAAACAAAGGAGGGGGAGTGGGACCCTCCTTGTAACATCAGGGGGAGTAGCAGCGTAACGCCGCCGGCCTTTGTGTGGGGTCGACCAAGGGTCCCCTACAGACGGGAAGGGGGCTCCTCCCCCGGGGTGACACTGCGGGAGAAGCCGTGGCCCTGGCACAAGGAGGGCAGGAAACTCCGCCCCAAGGGGCTCCGTGCGGAACAAGGGCTTTCCGTCCCAGCATTTGTGCCCCGGGCCCTGATCCCCCGGGGGGATGACAGGAGCAGCCCCGCTCTGCTCGCCCCCAGCCCTCCCCCCGCCCCGCCGCCGCAGGGTGCGCCGCTGGGGCAAGGCCAGCAGGGGCCCGGCTGCGCAGGCTGCAGCGAGACACAGGATGGGCCGGGGGCCATGCTGCTCTGGCTGCCTCCCCCGCCTCCGCCACGGCGGCGGCTGGGTTAATTGATTCAGGGCCCAGACTGGCACTCAGGGCCCTATGGGGCGGGGGGGGGGAGGCTCTCCCTGCCTCCCACCCCTCCTGTTCCTATAGTAACACTGAAATACCTCCAGCGCCGGCAGGGCTCGGAGGCGCCTCTCCGGATTGGTGGAGTCTCGGGGAGGGGAGAGGTGGGGGCAGCGCAGGGAGCGGAGCTGGGGCAGGCCTGGCAGCGGCAGCAGCAGCAGCTGGCTGAGCGCATCCTCCTCCTCCCCGCCCCCCAGCGAGCGTGGCCACTCGAGTTCCCATGGAGACTGTGTGCAGCAGCAGCAGCAGCAGCACCTGGATGGGCAGCAGCCTGGAGAGATGCAGGGCCATAGAAAGGCACCCACCCACGCTGACACCCAACACGTGCTGCTGCCGAGTGACACTGACATCCCAACCCTGACACACTGACACCCAACACATACTGTTACCCAATGACACCCTGACAATGACACCCTAACACTGACACCCCAACACATACTGCTACCCAGTGACAGTGACATCCCAACCCTGACACCCCAACACATACTGCTACCACACGGACACCCCAAAACATACTGCTATCTAGTGACACTGACACCCCAACACATACTGCTACTCCCACTGACACCTCAACACATACTGCTGCTGAGTGACACTGACTCCCTAACACTGACACCCCAACACGTACTGCTACCCAATGACACACCCTAACACTGACACCCCAATACATGCTGCTACCCAGTGACACTGACATCCCAACCCTGACACCCCAACACATACTGCTACCACACGGACACCCCAACACATACTGCTACCCAGTGACACTGACACCCCAACCCTGACACACTGACACCCCAACACATACTGCTACGCCCACTGACGCCCCAACACATACTGCTGCTGAGTGACACTGACACCCTAACACTGACATCCCAACACATACTGCTACCCAATGACACTGACACCCCAACCCTGACACACTGACACTCCGGCACATACTGCTACCAGTGACACTGACAACCTAACACATACTGCTACCCAGTGACACTGACACCCCAACCCTGACACACTGACACCCCAGCACAAACTCTTACCACATGGACACCCCAACACATACTGCTACCCAGTGACACTGACACCCTAACCCTGACACCCCAACACATACTGCTGCCAAGTGACACTGACACCCTAACACTGACACCCCAACACATACTGCTACTCCACTGACACCCCAACACATACTGCTACCCAGTGACACTGACACCCCAACCCTGACACCCCAACACATACTGCTCAGTGACCCTGACAACCCTAACACTGATACCCCAACACATTACTGTGCCGAGTGACACTGACACTCTGAACAATTGACACACACTAGCACTCCAACACATACTGTTACCCGCGTGAAACTGCACACCCTAACACCAAACACACTGACACCCCAACACATACTGTACCCAGTGATACTGACAGCCCCCCAACACATATTGTTTACTAGTGAGACTGACACGTTAATCTGACACACACTGATACCCCAACACATGCTGGTACGCAGTGATATTGACACCCCCAGTAGACTGACATGACACCCCAACACACCAGTATTGACACAGTCATCATAACACAACACACACCACACATATTGACACCCAATGTGTGATGGGGCAACCAGATGGCTCAGTAAGTACTGAGAAACAGTATGTTAGCCCCAGGCTTAAACAAATCCCTAGTACCCTGGTAACCAAATGGCAGTTGCTCCAGTTAATCAGCACCTGGGAGGCCAATTAAGATCTTTCTAGAAGGCAGTAGCAGATAGCTACTTTAATTAGAACACCTGAGCCAATCAAGCAGGCTAATCGGCACCTGGCTTTAAAGGGCTCACTCCAGTCAGGCAGGGAGGAGCAGAGGAGAAGAGCATGTTGAGGAGCTGGAGCAAGAAGGCAGAGCTGAGCAGTGAGTGAGTGAGAGACGGTACTGTGGAGGACTGAGAGGACAAGCATGTCAGACACCAGGAGAAGGTCCTGTGGTGGATAAGAAGGTGTTTGAGGAGGCCATGGGGAAGTAGCCCAGGAGTTGTAGCTGTCCTGCAACTTACAGGAGGCCACTATAGACAGCTGCGACCCACAGGGGCCCTGGCTGGAACCCTGGAGTAGAGGGTGGGCCTGGGTTCCCCCCAAACCTCCCAACTCCTGATCAGACACAGGAGGAGTTAACCCAGACTGTGGGTTCCACAAGAAGGGAAGATCACTGAGGTGAACAAATCCGCCAATAAGCGCAGGACCCACCAAGGTGGAGGAGGAACTTTGTCACAAATGATACTGACATGCAGTGAAACTGACCCATGCACATTGCTACACACACACCCACACCCACACCCCTCAGTACTGACACAGATAGTCATAATGACATACACACACACACCAAAATGCATTGCTACCCAGTGACGCTGACACCCTATCACTAACATACACAGTAACAATGACACACTCCCAATATGACTCATTCATTGATATTTACACACACACACCACTTACACCTACTGACACTGATGACCCCAATACTGACACAGACAGTGACACACACACACATCAATACTGACATGGAGTGACACTGACATACACATACACACACACGGCTGCAGCCACAAACATACACCAGTACTGACATGCACGGTGACAATGACACCGCCCATATTGACAGACAGTGACAATCACACTCACACTGCTGCACACATAACTCTCCCCAATATTACACATGCAGTGACAGATACACATGTTGCTGTATAGCAAAACTGGCACACATACATTAACACTCACACACATATGCTGACACTGACGCACAGTTACACAGACAACAAAAAAATCACCTGTGTGACAAGGTACTCTTGGGCAAAGCAGGGATAGGAATAGGAATAATTGCTAGTCTAATTAAAGATGTAGCCCTGACCCTAGATCCAATAAGACCACTTGGCTCAGAACTGGACAACAGAAGGTTTCAGCGACTTCTTCCACATCACCACCTACACGGAAAAACTCCAGGGCATCAATTCAAGATACAGTCCTAGCCCCATCACTAGCAATGGGCCCATAGTAGTAGAAACATGCATAACCAAACCTGAATACAGTAAGAAGACAGATAACAATATTATAGAAATAATATATACATAATATATTATATAGTAATACACACACACGTGATGTAGTAAACTCTCACTTCTATATTCTGGATGCTCTTCACAAGTCTAGGCATAAATTACTATTCACAAAATTATGAAAATGACCTCGTGTGCTATAAGTAGCTGGAAGATACAAGACTGCCCTTGATCTTTGGACACAAGCCCTAAATGCCATGACACGACCATACTACAGGAGACCTGGCTAAGCAAAGATAGCCCTGCCCACTCCCCCAGTGGCTAAAAGGAACAGCAAGTAAATGCTGTAAAGTCCTAGTGTGCAATCAGTGGCTTTCAAGGCACTACACTGTGGCTCTCAAGGGCAACAGGGTTAAAGAGAAAACTTGTATTTGGTTACAATTTGAAAATATGATCCCTGAGCTCTGAAATTTTTAACGTGATGAGTTTGAACCAGTTCTGTCACCATGGGGAGGAGAAAGGGGATTGTCTGCCCAACTGCCTCCCACCTGCAGCCCTAGGACAAGCTCTGTCTTGAGCAAAAAGCACTCTGAATCATAGACGTGGGAACTAGAAGTGTGGGGGGTGCTGCAGGTTTCACATGAGGCTCCACTCCTAGCCCTGCAGGAGGGATCCCGGCTGCCGGTCCCTTGCCCGGGCTCTGCTGCTCTTCACCCTGCATGTGGGCTCCTGGCAGCCAGCATCACACGTGGGCTCCGCTCTTGGCCCTGTATATGGGCTCCACTGCCAGCCCCTCGCCTGGGGTCCTGGCTGCCAGCCCCACCCCCACCCCCCAGCTGTGGTCCCAATGTCGGCCCCCTTACCCCTCTCCAGATCCCCCTCCTGGAGACACTGCCCTGCTTCTGGCCCCAGCTTGCGGGGGAACAGAGGTAAGGGAGCTGGCTTTCATCACCCCCACTATTAAAAGTATTCCAGTACCACTGTTCTGAACAGCTGCTTCCTCTTCTCTGCTTCACCTGTTCAGTTGCTCCCCTGCTGGCTGCCTGCTACATTGCACAGGGGAAGAAGGAAAGAATTGCTCAGGCTGCTCTATTGCTTGCTTCCCTGCTGAGCTATAGGAGCCCTGGGGAGAGCAGGTAGGAATTTGATTGGCTCTGCTTGAGTGGAGGTAAGCACATAGTTGACTTCCTTTTCCCACACAGCTGTCGGGGACAGACCAGGAGATGGGCAGGGGTGGGCACAGATGTCCTTAACCCCAACAGCTACAGAGGTTTCTGTTTTAGGTGCAGCAAACTGTTCTATAGCATCCTCAATAAGGGCCTGATTCTATGCTATTGAAGACAGCTGGAAAAGTACCATTGTGTTCAACAGAGCAGGACTGAGACCCCAAATGATAATAAAATACCAGACCAATAACACCACAATCTATGAAAATCAAATTGGTTTCCTCTGTGAAGAAAAAAACAAAAAAAAAACCAACCCACAGTATATTTATTCTAAAGACACCCAGAAAAAAATAGCAGAAAGAGATCTGCTTTCTTTACAGACTTTAATATAGCTTTAAAATAAATTGTTGCCAACTCTAGTGATCCTATTGTGAGTTTTTCTTAAAGCCCCAGCTCCTGTAGACAGGTTATTATGTGAAAATCTCAGATGTCATGGGGGAAAGAAAGGTGTGTAGCCCTTATGGTTGCAAAGTAAAGCTTGAAAATGTGACCTGACTGTACCCTAAAGGCTCAGAAACCAGAAGGCAATAAAAGGAAACCAAAATATATTATGTTATTAAAATCACATGATGTTTTGGGGCTTGAGCCTTACTAGTGATTTTTAAAGGCTTAAAGTTGACAGTGCAGAGCTTTTGACTAATTTTGCCACCTAGGATTGAACTGTAAATTGGTATAAAATAGATCATCATGGAAAAATATATGACTTAATTCAATCCATGTATGAATCCATCATATACAGGATAAAAAATAATTATCATGGAAACAGAAACCGTAAGCAAGGAGAAGTAAAACAGGGATGTAATCTCAGTGCAACACTTTCCAACATAAGATCTACTAACCTCTTTGCAAAATTCCCCAAACCTTAGACTCCAACTAAACATCTCAGAGATAAAAAGTTTACTGTAGGCTGGTGCCCTGAAATACTGTCTCCTACACAAGATCTACAGTCTACAAGTCTACAAAGAAGCCTACATCAGCTAGAAACCGACTGCAATACATGGGCCCTCCAGGGTTAACCTGGAAAAAACAGAAAAAGCTTTAAACAAAACAGAATGAAATTTTATAACAGAGATGTGAAAATTGAATACTCCTTAAGTTACACATATCTGGGCCTCATATTAGATATGTCAGTGAACTTCAGATTGGCTTTAAAAGCATTACAAGAAAAAAATTCCTTGGGCCTTAATATTACATTAAGAAACCACTAGGTAGACACAGCACTCCAGTAAAACTACTGCTAAAAACATTCCATTCTGATGCCATCCCAACCAAAGCAGCAAACACTCCCTTTACTGCAAAGATTCAGAGGATCAAACATTCAACTAAATGAAAGTATGATCTATAGACTTCCACTCTCTGGGCTGCATAATTCTCTCTCTTGAAAGAAACAACCCCACACAAAATGCTCAAGATGCTAGAACAATACTCAAACCATCAGTAATAAAGCACCGGGAAGAATAGATATATAGACAACAACAGGCTAGCCTTCTCACTCTCTCAGGGTAGCAGACTACCTCACTACAGTGAAATGTGCAAAGCTCAGGCGAACTCTCACCAAATACCGAATCAGTGACCATAAACTAGAAGTAGAAACAGGAAGACAAAAGCAACAGTCCAAACTGAAAGAGGACAGTCTGAACGACCAATGTAATAGAGATGGAATGATGCTTCCTAATTCAACATCCAAAATATGAGCGAGTTTGGGAAAGATATTTCACCAAATTATCAGAAATCATAAATTTTTTTATCAAAAAGCATTGAGGGGAAAACAAAATAAAACACACACAAATTAAATTAAATAAAAACAAAAAACCCAAACAAACTCTGACCCAGGGAGACAGATTTTGGAGCTGGAACTGTTCGGCATAGTAACCTGCCAGCAGATCACTTGAAGTCACCATTAAAAAAGTATAAAACGAGGATCAGGAATGAACTCTGATGACAAATGAATACATGGGATAAAACCCTAGACACAGAACAATGCCACATCGTGGGCAGTTTGTACCTGCCATTTACAGGGGGGTTTATTTCTTTTCCCCTGGAAATATTTGTACAGCTTGGCATGCCAGTAAAGTATTATTGAATCAAACTGAATTTGATTTTACAGATACACACACTAACAGGAACACAGACACAGACACATACACATATACACACGCTCTCATGCACACACACTAATAACAGAGCTGCGGCTGCTCTTGCTGTCTCTCTGGCAAACAAGCCTCTAGGATATTCCTCCTTCCCTCCTCCCCCATTTAAGGCAGCCCTGTAAGTCATTTCTGTTTGATGAGAAATAACCATATCTTTTCCTTCTGAAGACACTGCACTGAAACCCATACTACAATATTGCAATAATCCATCACAGGAGAACAAAGTAAAAAGGGGCTAGTCTACACTGACCAGTGAATATGTGCTAGCATTTTCCCTCGTGAACCACACTTTCCCACCCAGTGTAGAGAAGGCTTGAAACTCATGATTTCTCTGGTCAGTGCAGCCTGGTTTTATATTTGATTTGGGTAGGAAGTATGGTTCATGAGAAAAATAACCTGTTTTCGTTAGCCATTCAGAACCTTACATTCTGTAGGTGCTGCACATGCTCCAGTCACATAGCTAACCCCATCCAAAGGTGCTAGTGCTGCTCTGGATGTGTGAGTATTGTGTTTGTTATGAAAGGCAGAAAAACGACTGTTTTGACAGCAGCTGTGGACATGGACAGCCACGATACTAGCCCTTCGTATTAGCAAGATGGTCTTGCAGTACGTTCTCCACAGACTCTTGTGTTACCAGCCCTGACTTCTATCAAGGAGAACCTGTCAGATGAAATTTGGTCCAAAATTAAACTTTGTAAAATGTAAGTTTTATAAAACCTAAGACATATAGAAAAATGTCCACAGTTGGGGGTGGGCGAGTGGGTGTTTGTTTGTTTTTTAAATACCGCAACAAAGCATCACTAATAATGTAGTAGAGAAAGTAACTGTAAACAAAACTGAAACTAACTTAATGTTACCACTGTCTAAGCTGAGAGAAATGCAAAATTATTTTTACTATTACATCTCTACCCCGATATAACGCCACCCGATATAACACGAATTTGGATATAACGCTGTAAAGCAGTGCTCCTGGGGGGCGGGGCTGCGCGCTCCGCGGAGCAAATCAAGTTTGATATAACGCAGTTTCACCTATAACGTGGTAAGATTTTTTTTGGCTCCCGAGGGCAGTGTTATACCGAGGTAGAGGTGTATTTGTATTTGTATTAGAGTTGCCACCTACCCAGGTTTTCCGAGGATTGTCCCTCTTTTGCGGTAGCTTTCCTGGGAAAGTGCTCAATACACACTGCTAGCTGTGCAGTTTTATCAGTCCAGGGTAATCCTAGGTGTCCCATTTTTCTGTATCTCAGAGGTGGCAACCCTAGACTTTGTACTGCTGTAGCACCCAACGGCCCCAGTCAGGATCAAGGCCCCATTGTGCTAGGCACTGCACAAACACAGAATAAGAGTCAGTTCCTGAAGAAGGCATTTATATGTAAACAAAGAGCATAAATAGTGAGAACACAAATTGGATTTTTAAAATTTTTCCATTTTAAGTAATCTAAGGGGTTATACACATATGTTTGTTTACAAGAGATGGCATTTAAAGTAACTGCCCCTTTAACACTAAAGTTTGTGAGCGAACCCCCACATTACTCTAGTGTAGGCACACATACAGTGGCCTTTCTTTCTTCCTCTGCATGGTGCAGACTGCACCTGATCTGGTGGAGAGCCAGAGCTAACAAATGGTATGTCCCTGCTTTTCTGGAAGCAGAGCCAGTTTTTAGAGAGTATGGGAGGAGGCTGCAGTCAGATCCATAGCTTATTAAAATCAATGGGTGTCTTTAATGGGCTTTGAATCATGCCCTTGTTCTCAAAGAAGTGGGGACCAGGGTCTCCACAACCTGACCTCCCCATGAAGAAGAGAGAGTATTGGGAGCTGACTAGAGGAAGGGAGCTCCCCTTCAATGAGGACTGATATTGAAAAGATCTGGAGGAACTGAGGGGTTGGTCCTTTATCCCTCCAATTAGCTTGCTCCAGCATCACAGAGGCCCTTGCTAACTGTTCCTCCAATGGGTGTGATATGGAGTGGCAGAGAGGTTGTATTATCTGCATGTGCCCTAGAGGGTGTTGGTGTGGTCTTAAGCTTCTCACTTAACAACATTCAGGACTGGTAACACAGCTGCCTACAAAGCTTTTGTGGTAAGCTGTTGCTATAGACTCAGCCTAATATTTTGCATTTATAGCTATTGGATTGTGGAGTGCTCTCCCAAGGGAAGAGGAGAAAGCTGCATCGTGTGAGTTATTTAAAACAAAACAGGATAAAGCACAAAATAATACACACTAGGAAAAAAATCTTTCATTATCAGGGGATGGACTAGATGACCTGATAATTTTTTTCCACCTCTATCTAATATCTCTGATTATAATGCACCTTTATCTCAAGGGATCCCACAACATATCACAAACTATAAACTAGAAAATGAAACCACCTCTGGGGCAGCTGGCTGTAGCCTGCGGTCAGCCTGAACACATGTTGTACAATAATGAGGAAAAGGAGAAACATTATTATATTTTTTTTTATTGAACAAATATGAATGCTATATTCCAATATCTTAATACAGCTGGTGTACATAGAGGAATGAAAAAGTGGGTAAGTCACCAAATGCTGTGGTACTCAGGCTTAACTGTGGATGTGATTCATTTTGGTTTATTAGAGACAGGGAAACAAGTTCCAGTGAAACCTCTGATAAGTTACTATGTTGTATTTAGAACATCCTTTAATCCCAACTCTTTGTTTCAGATTGGTTCATTTTATAATGCAAAATAACAGTTAAAGAATACAGTGGCACCCTATAGACTAATAGAAGTATTGGAGCATAAACTTTCGTGGGTGAATATCCACTTCGTCAGATGTATGACGGTGTGTCTGATGAAGTGGGTATTCACCCACGAAAGCTTATGCTCCAATACTTCTGTTAGTCTATAAGGTGCCACAGGATTCTTTGTTGCTTTTTACAGATCCAGACTAACACGGCTACCCCTTTGATAGTTGAAGAATAAAAAACTTTCTTCCTTTTTACATAAAGAGAGAAAAAATGCAACAAAGGTCCCTGCTGCAGGAAAAAAATGTGAACACCAAACTTGGTTCATGCTCAGTTAGAGCACAGAACACTGCTAATAACAATTATGAAGATCCTTACCATGTGCAAGTTAACTGTTGTAGAAATAAAAGAATAATCATTAATCTTAATTGTACAGGAGCAGGCTATTTCATCTAAATCTTTGTTTTGGATTAATTGATTATGCCTTAAATATATTGGTATAAACCCATTCCATGCATTAGTAAACACAAGGAGATAAATAGAATAGGACAGGAGGGTTTGCACAGGTGTGATTAGTAATAGAGCTCACTTTTGTAGGAAGTGCTCTGATTTCTTTCTGATTTCAACATCAAAACAACATTCTTAACAGAAATAATTGCATTCAGAGCCCTGCTTTTGTGATCAATGGCATCTATGCATCTTAGATATCAGGTTGCAATCAAATACTATAAATTAAAAAAGAAAGTTTTTATAGTAGTATCCCTCTCAATTTAGGCTTTGATAAATGTGGGAACCAGTGTGGACCAAAGATCTGAAAAGAGGAACTGAAAGCATGGAGTTACTGAATTTTTATTGCTAATTGTGGTTTAGAAGCACATTTTGATTTCCAGCCCTCAGATGAGTGGTGCCTGAACATGCCTGAGAAGATGCACATAGCCCCTGTGGAAAGTGTAAACTGTAAATCTGTTAAAGCTCTGAAAGAAGCCATGTGCTTGGATTACAGGAAGAGTGTCAGATAGACTGAGGGG
Organism: Chelonoidis abingdonii; assembly: GCF_003597395.2. Classification (NCBI taxonomy): domain Eukaryota; kingdom Metazoa; phylum Chordata; order Testudines; family Testudinidae; genus Chelonoidis; species Chelonoidis abingdonii. Next base: position 224,513,102 of record NC_133770.1, on the reverse strand, counting down.
AGGGAGGAGTAACTGGGAGAAAGGTGGTGGAAAAAGCACATTTTATTTTATTGCGTATAGAAGCAGTGCCCAATTCTGCTCCCCTTACTCATGCAAGTATAGTAGTCTCCTTGCTTTAACTATGGAAGTGTTTGTTTTCACTGTGACTACTCACAAGTAAGGCAGGAAGGATTTCTATCCTTATTGCACAGATTAAAAAGAAGGCAGATGGGTTTTATTTAAAAAAAAAACTAACCCGGGTTCACTCGGTCTTCAAAATAATTTTAAAAACTGTTTTAGCTCATTCTGTTCTCTTACCATACAGCCTTAAAGGCCAAATAAAGCTGGTACGTTGCATGGGTTTTCTTAAGGGTTCATCAGATCAAATACTGGCAAGGATTCATCAGAACTAAAACTGGCAAGCATGAATAGCTTTAGGGTTACTTTTGACTAAACATCTGCTATAAGAGATTTTCCCTTTTAAAGGACATTACCAAAATGGTTCTTATGGGCAGGGCCGGCTCTAGGTTTTTTGCCGCCTCAAGCAAAAAAATTTTTGGCTGCCTCCCACTCCAGCCATGGGCTCTCCTCCCCCAACCAGTGCCCTATCCCACTCACACCCCCTGCTGCCCCAGCGCTGGGCTCTCCCCCGCACCCCACCCCACCCCACCCACACCCCCCATTGTCCCAGCCCTGGAATCCCCCCCACCCGTGCTGACTCTGCCCACACCCCCTTGCCAGCAGCCGGTCCGGCACTAGCAGGGTGGAGGAGAGCTATGGTCCCTGGCCGTGCCTCAGCCCAAGTCCTCCACCAGGATGCGCACCGATTCCAGGACCGTGCTGGACCGCCCGGAGGCAGAGCCTAGGGGACGGTCCCTGGCAGTGGGGCTGGAGTGGAGCCGGTGTGGTAAGCCCCAGAGGGAGCAGAGCGCCGTTATTGAGTAGGACACGGCCCCGCACTGCAGCAACCTTGCCCTCTAAGGCCGCTGCCTGCAGCTGGCTTTCTTCTGGGCTGCCCTCTTCAGTCCCTGTGGCTTGGCCGCTTCCGCAAAGCCACCAGCTGTGGCAGGGCGGAAGCCACCCGTGCGACCTGCAGTGCAGACTCGTAATGCCCACGGGGGCACCCCCAACTGAGTATCCCTCCACTCGGAGCCTGCCCCCCAGCCAGAAGGTCGGGCAATGCCCCCGCGCGGAAACCCAGCGCCCCAGGCTGCCACCCGCGTGCACGACCGCCTGCTTACTGCCAGGGCCGCCCTAAGGCTTTGCCGCCAGAACAAAAAAAAAAAAAGAAAAAAAAAAGATGTCTGGAATGCTGCTCCTGAAAATGTGCCGCCCCAAGCACGTGCTTGGTTTGCTGGTGCCTAGAGCTGGCCCTGCTTATGGGTTCACTTTTTCAATCACTGCCTCATAATGGATTTTCTCTTAGATCTTCTTTAGATATTTGGTTCTTCACATCAATGGCTGTAGTAAAAATTAATTGGAAAAATAAGGATATGTGCCATGGCTGATAATTTCTCCTGAGCAAAGCCCTGCTAACACTGACTTCAGTGCAGAAGCAGCATGTTACAGCTGAACGGTGAAAGGTGCTCTCCATCTGCAGATGTCAGGCTCCTAACGATCATGCTGGTCAGGACTGAACATATGGTGGAGCAGTGTTTTTCTAATCTTGGTTCTGCTGGCAGGGATTGGCCTGTTAGTGCTGCCAACTTTGTTTACAGTGGGGGAGGGGAAAGAAGAGCAAGGGAGTGAGAGTTGGAATAAACGGTTTGAACAGTCCCAACTGTCCCTTCATCACAGAAACACAGGCTTTGTAGTCTACATTGGCTTGTTGTGTAAGTCATCCATTTGGGAGGAATAGATTTGATTGCTCCTGCCCTTGCAAACTGAACTGCTGTTGTAAGAGAAATAAAAATAAAAGATGATTGTCCTTTGAATTATGGAAATATAATTTAGTCAGGCAAAAAAGACCCAAATAACTCTTAAAAACCACCAAACCAGTTTACTTTAGAGCAGTAAGCCAGTTTACTTTATTTCTCAAAAATCGATCTTCACACAAACAAAATAAAGAATCCACCTTTCAAAACAAAAACCAGCCAGCAAGTTTAGTGTTTTGTGAAAGGTGTCAGCCCCGCAGCCCCAGAGACCAAACTGCTCTATCCACACTACAAGGAAGAGCAGGTGCAGTGCCAGTGCAAACCCCCACCTAGCGCCCTGCTCATGTGTCTCAATCCCTTCCTGCAGGGTAAGTCAGTCTAGTCAGCTCTGCCCAAGAGTATGGTGCATATTGGTGGTTTGGTCAGGAGATTGGGGCACGGATGAGCCCCGCTGTGCTCTGGTGATTGCAGCTTGGTGTGATTTACTGTGTCTGCTCTGAGCTGCACTAGGGCCTGAATCAGCCCCTGGTTGGCCCAAGAATCAAGGGTTTGTAAAGGTGATGTAAGGCTGCTTATGTCTCCTCATCTGATTCTACCATTAACTGCACCAGGCACAGCATCAGTTCAGTGTAAGATCTGGCTCTTGATCTCTCTGCTGAGATTGCTAACAAGGGTGCCAATTAATGATTTGTTGCAGCAGTGGTTTTGGTGATGGAGACAGCTGCCCATTGGGAGCTGTGCTAAGACCATAAACCTGTTACTTATAGGTCACTGAAAGACGGTCATAGAATCATAGATGTAAGAGATTAGGCAACTCAGTCATCCCCCTGCCAGTAAAAGATTGTTGCCTACAGCATGTCAGGTAGTAACAACTTGCAGGAACAACAAACCTAGACAAAATTTGAACCAGTGATCCACAGCAGTGCTTCTCAAGCTATCTGATGTGGGGGACTGGCAATTTTTTTTCCCAGTGTGCCAGGAACCAGTGTCATATTATTATCCTCTTTGACGCTCTTATGAGGAAACTCACCACGGACTGGCAGCTGATGGCTCGCATACTGGCACCAGTCCGCGGACTACCACTTTGAGAAGCACTGATCTAGAGGCAAGGGTTCTGTATCCTGCTGGCAGGTTCCTGATCCTTCCTGACTTTTCAGAGTTTTCTATAATTTAGCCAGGATTATTTTTAAGTAATTTAATTTTGGTTTTTGAGTTTTGTTACTGAGCTGTGTTGATTTATGGCCGTGGAATTCTCCTGGAACCCAATTATAATGTGTGGATCTTGATGTATTCATATCACGTTATTTAATAAAAATGTTCCCTCTGGGAACATGCTTACATCTGAGGTCATGAGTATTTGGAAAATAATTAAAAAACACACATTTAATTTCACTAGCAGCACTTTGGAGTAAGGAGTTCTCATGTAAACTTCGCTTCAGTGTTGGGTTACTTTTGGTATGCTATAGTTGCATTTCATATGTCTGAAAAAAGGTGGCATTATAGATCTATGTTGCTTTCTGCTAGTGCATAATTACCTGTAATGTACAGCATGCTTTAAAATCTAACAGGTTAGCTGTTAAATTTTGTTGAGTGAAAATGTAACTAGTAGATTTCTTATTACTTTTCAGTAATCTGAACAAATAATTAATAGCAAGATTACAGGACCAGAGACTATAATCTTTTGAACCCATACATGCCTACACACACACACACACACACACACACACACACACACACATATCCCTAACCATCCTCAGCAGGAATAGATGCAATTGCTTTACTACAATAACCTACTTAGGGGAAAAGAAATATCTCACTATCACTACATGTACTACAGATACAGTGAATTGGCAGTTTCAAGGTAAGGAAAAGCATTACATTAAAAGAAGATTTTCCTTATATTTGGATTTTTAATAGTCTTAAAATAAATCGTAAGTGAATTTAGTGCTGTGAAAGGTATTGAATTGCCAGCACTGGGAGCTGAAGTTCTCTATGCTCCGAATATATAAAGCATTAGTGGTGGCAGCAGGAACCGACCCAGCCAGACTCTTTCTAGAACTGAAAGTGTACTTTCCTGTCCAAACGTAATCAGTTCTTGACCTAACCACTGATGTGTCACTCATGAAATTCTTTAAGTACCTGTTTGCAGCTTTAGTGATGATAATTACCATACAAGGCAACTTGAAGAGAAAAAAGTTGTTCTGGCCTGTGAAAAATGAGTTTAGAGTGTTTTGATGCTAATATTTCTACCCATTCGTGAGGACCTCCAGTATTTCTGATTTGTTGTCCTCCTGCTTCCTGGGTTAGCCAGAGAGCATCCTCACTTTTTTTCCCGTTTGAAGATAATATATACGTGACAAGGTTACCATTACCCTCATACTTGTTTGAATGTTTTTCAGTTTTTGTCACCTTCCTGTTAGTAGAAGCTTGTGTTTTATGGGCAGCTTGATACTTAACCCTATATCTACTTATATTTCTGGACTTGAATAACACACTATCGTAGCCCTGCAAACTTATGTCAGTATAATTACACTGCTCTGCAGTGTGGAAAATCCACCCCCCTGAGTGACATAGTTGTACTGACCTAATTCCTGATGGGAAACTTATGTCAGCATAACTACATTGCTCTGCAGTGTACTCCACCTAGCTTTTGGGCAGGTGGAGTACCTATGCCAAAGGGAGAAGCTCTCCCATTGGCATAGGCAGTGTCGTCACTAAGTGTGAAAGCGCTGGTAGGCAGACCCTGAATGAGGTCATTTTTTTCACACTTTCTGCATGTTTCATGGTGAAACAGAAGTCTTGGCAACAACAGGCGCATAAAAGTACAGACTTTTGTTTCGTAAACCAGGTCTGCACTACAGTCTTATGCCGGCAGAGCTATGCTGGTCACGGGTGTGGTGAGGTGTAATCTCTGACTGACGTAACTGTGCTGGCAAAGCCCCTGCTGTAGCCACAGTTATACCAAAATAACTCCAGTAATACAAATATTAATAAATAATAAATCTGTGTTTTTGATGATAAAACTTATTTCATTTATGGGTGCTGGAATAAACTATACTGGAAAAGGCACAGATTTGCTGGTATATTCTACATCTGGTACAGTATACTGGTATGGCTACACTCACAAAAGTATCCCTAGTGTAGACCAGGCCTTTGTATTCACACAGCTTTGAAAAACTATTGTAAAAGTTGTTCACAGCCAGGCAAATCCTCCTGTGTCATCAGTAAAAAGAGGCAAGTGCCTCAAAACATTGCTTATGAATATTTGCTCAAACAAACCTTTCAGATTGATTTTGGCTGTGTTACACTCCCTTCAATTTCTATTTTTCTAGCTGACAAATTTTCTAGCAGAAATGTTTGCAGCAACAGCAAATTTGAAGTGACTATTAGAAAATACTCTAATATTTCTGAATGTAACTCAGAAAATTGCTTTCAAAATCAAAATTTGAATATTCCCTCTAGAAACCAGATTCTAAGAGTTGCTGTCTGTCAGGGAACAAAAAACAATACGCTGTGACTAATATGCCCAATACAAACTAGCCAATGCTTTTCAGATTTCAAATATAGAATATTCAAACAAATTGTTAACAATAATTATTTTCCAGAATAATTTTAATAATGAATGTATTGATGAAAATCACAGACACTACAGTTTGGGATAATGTACTATTCTAGATGACGAAAACACAAAATTTGTTGAATCCTCTCAGATTTAGAATTTAAATAAGAAAAATATTCCCTTTACAGAATGAGGTAGGGACATATTGTGAGAGCAGCCAAGGATCTTCATGATCTGTAGAGCCATGGAGTAGCAGTAGTGTAGGAATCAAGCCTGCCCACTCTGTCCATGAAGGCTGCCATGTCAGTGGAAATGATATACACGTGCTTCATTGGTTCCAAAGCCAGAAGGGACCACTGAGATCTTTTCAGCTGATCTCCTGGAATGTAACATAGGACGTAGAGCTTGACCAAAATAATTCCTAGAACAGATCTTTTTTGAAAAACATCCAATCTTGATTTAAAAATTGTCAGTGATGGAAAATCCATCACAACACTTGGCAAATTGTTCCAATACTTAATTGGTCTCACTGTTAAAAATTAATGCTTTATTTACAGTCTGATTTTGCCTAGTTTCAATTTGCAACTATTGGGTCATGTTACACCTTTCTCTGCTAGATGGAAGAATCCATTATCAAATATTTGTTCCCCGTGTAGATATTTTTAGACTGTTCTCAAGTCACCCTTTAATCTTCTCTAGGTTAAGCTAAATAGATTGAGCTCTTAGAGTTTATCACAATAAGTCATGCTGTCTACTCCTTTAGTTATTTTCATTGCTCTTCTCTGACCCTCTCCAGTCTATCAACATTTTTCTTGAATTGTGTGCCCCGGAACTGGACACAGTATTCCAGCAGCGGTTGCACCAGTGCCAAAACCAGAGGTAAAATAACCTCTCTACTCCTACTTGAGATTCACCTATTTACACATCAGGATAAAATCAGCCCTTTTGGCCACAGTGCCACGTTCAGATAATTACCCACTACAAACCCCAAATCTTTTTCAGAATCACTGCTTACCAGGATAGAGTCCTCCATTATGTAAGTAGGGTCTACAATCTTTGTTCCTAGATGTATACATTGACATTTAGCCATATTAAAATGCATACTGTTTGCTTGTACCAGTTGACCAAGCGATCCAAATTGCTCTGTGTCAGTGACCTGCCTTCTTCATTATTTCTCACTCCAAGTTCTTGTGTCATCTGCAAACTTTAGCAGTGATGATTTTATGTTTTCTTCCAGGTCATTAATGTCAAAAATGTTCCAGGTTTCAGATGTTAAATAGTGTAGGGCCAAGAACCAATCTCTGTGGGACTTGACTAGAAACATACTGGTTTGATGAACATTCCTTGTTTTCAATTACATTTTAAGACCTTTTGTTTAGCCAAATTTGAATCAATTTAATGTATGCCGTTTTAATTTTATATCTTTCTATTTTTTTAAATAAAAATGTTGTGTGGTAACAAGTCAAATGTCTTAGAGCAGTGTTTCCCAAACTTGGGACATCGCTTGTGTAGGGAAAGCCCCTGGCAGGCTGGGCCGGTTTGTTTACCTGCCGCATCTGCGGGTCTGGCCGATTGCGGCTCCCACTGGCCGCAGTTTGCTGCTCCAGGCCAATGGGAGCTGCGTGAAGCGGCATGGGCTGAGGCACATACTGGCTGCCGCTTCCAGCAGCTCCCATTGGCCTGGAGCAGTGAACCGCAGCCAGTGGGAGCCGCAATCAGCTGGACCTGCAGACGCGGCAGGTAAACAAACTGGCCTGGCCCATCAGGGGCTTTCCCTAAACAAGCAGCATCCCAAGTTTGGGAAACACTGTCTTATAGAAATCTAAGAATATGATGTCACATTATTACCTTTATCAACCAAACTTGTAATCTCATCAAAAAAAGAGGTCTAGTTTACAGGATCTATTTTACATAAACCCATGTTGATTGGCATCTATTATATAGCCCTTCTTTAATTCTTTATTAACTAAGTCCCATATCAGCCACTCCATTATTTTCCCTGGGATCAATGTCAGACTGACAGGCCTATAAACACGTGGATCATCCCATTTACCCTGTTTAAATATTAGCACAATATTAGCTTTCTTCCAGTCTTCTGGAACTTTTTCAGTGTTCCAGCAATTAATGGTCCAGCGAATTCCTCAGCTAGCACTCTGAAAACTCTTGGATGTACATTATTCATACCTGTGGAGTTAAAAATGTCTAACTTTAGTAGTTGCTGTTTAATATCCTCCTTAAATGGTAGTGGAATGGAAAGAATATTATCATAACATCTTTTTTTTCCCCAAATGCAGAACAAAAATATGTATTGAACACTTCTGCTTTTTCTGCATTATTATTGATAATTCAACCATTTACATCTAGTAATCAACCAGTACAATTATTAGGATTCTTTTTGTTCCTAGTATACTTAAATAATTCCTTCTTACTGTCCTTAAATCTGCTATCCCTTTGCTTCCCTTATCAATTTCTACAGTCCCTATCTTCTGATTTATTTTCATTACTATCAATGTCCCCTTTCCTCCATATAATGTTTCATTTTTTATAGCTTGTCAAAAGGGGGATTTGGGTCAGAGACTGTCAATACTGCCTTGCAGCAATACTCTGGACTATGTCAGTGGCTGTCACCTAATGGCAGGAGTCATTGGCTGCTTTGTCTACCGGCTGTTGTCAGTGGTTGGGGTAGAGGAACCCAGGTCCTTCCTGCTCCACCGGGTTCCAGCTCAGGGGCCAAAGAAACAATAATTCAAAGTGTGTGGACTAGGGGGTGGGTGCCAATACCTGCTCCCTGGGTCACGTCCTACTGCGCCTTTGTTTCCTCTGCTGATGCCACTGGTCTGTCTTGTAGTCCCCCTGGAGTTTGCTCAGGTCACCCTCAAAAGGGTCTCATCGTCTTCAGCTTCCACGATTGAAGGGTCTGTGGCAGCTTGACCATGAGGCATGGTCTCAGCTGCTTGGAGCCTCACCAGCTTCTCTGCAGGGGGCTGCAACACCCAACTGCTCTCCTGCTCAGTCCATCCAGATTGAGCAGAGCTGCTCTCTTTTGAGCTCTGCCTCTGCTGTGAGCATGCCCAGCAGGAGCGGTGGGGCATGCCGTCTTGTGTCCAGAAAAACTCCTCAACTCTCGCTTAATCAGTGTGGAGTTTGTCCACCCCGTCACATAGCTTCCTTCATTTCCCCTCTAAGCCATGTTGCTTCTTTTCTTGCCTTCTAATTCTAGCTTCAGTTTAATTGCAATTATCCCATCCTCATCACTATGTATGATTTATTTTATTCATGGGCTTATCATTCTTGTATTAAACACACTAAGGCAATATAGTTCTGTACACAGCACACAGAGATATATGATTTTCTCCCTCTCTCTGCTACAGAAACAAAGAAAGAAAAAGAGACAGACCATGTAATAAGAAATACTGGCATTGAATGGTGAAAGTGTAACCTGATATTTAAACAGGTTAAGCACTAGCTAAGTATTGAAATACACAACAGATCCCCTGTGGACCCATCAATCTGGAGATTATTCACCACAAACAACATCATATCCTATGTACATGTAAAAATATCATTCTTTTTACTAAATAGGCTGTGGTCTTCCTTAGTCTGGTGCAGGTCAGCCCCAAATATTAATCTGTGACTTGTGCTGTGATCATGTTACCCCGACTGCTACTCTGTGGCTTTCCTCCAGAATGGTCTGTGTAAAGCTTCAAGCACCAGCTATCTAAGGGCTGATCTCCACAACCAGGGAGATCAATGCTGCTGCAATCGATGCAGCAGAGATCGATTTAGTGGGTCTAGCTAAATCGATGGCAGAGCACTCTCCGGTCAACCCACCTCTCCAAGAGCAGTAAGGGAAGTCAGCCAGAGGGCATCTCCCATCGGCTCAGTGCCGTGAAGACACTGTGGTAGGTTGGCCTAAGCTACGTTGACTCCAGTTACATTATTCATGTAGCTGGAGTAGCATAACTTAGGTCAACTTACCCCTGTAGTGAAGACAAGCCCTAACAGTAGGAACAGCAGGCTTTAGTGCTTAGTTGGACAAAATCAATCGTTACGTTGTTTGGAGCTATCCATCTATCTTTAAAAGCAGTGGATAAACTCAAGCCAAAGCTCTGTTGGAAATGTTCCACCTTTCACAGAATCCTTTACACTAGCCTCCATCCCTTCAAGGCTCTGAGGTTGGTTTGAGAGAAGTTCTTCAGTCTCAAGACCATATTCCTAGTAACTTTCTGTTTCTCCCTTCCCCATTTAGGCTACGTCTACACTGCACGATTATTTCGAAGTAGTTTAAACCGATATTACGAAACCGATGTTATAAAATCGGTTTTGCGCGTCCACAATGCGATCACAAAATCGATTGCTTGTTGTCCTAGTCCAAGGCTACCATCGATTCAGGAGCGTGCACTGTGGTAGCTGTTCCTCAGCTATCCCATAGTTCCCACTCCGTGTTGAGAGCACAGTGCCTGATGGCCAGAAAACATGGCCCCGCGGTGGTGCTGGTACAGCCTCACCCCTCCTTTGTGAGGGCAGCAACAACCCTTTGGCGCGTTTCGCGGAGGTGCATTGAGCAAACGCCATAGAAGCAATCATGGACCCTGAGATCACAAACGGTATCCTGACCGTGTCAACACCTCGCGTTCACTCTCGTGCCTACTATACGAACAATGAACTGCAAGACAGAAGAGGAGGAGCACTATGCTGACGGCGAGGACAGCGATGACGAAGATGAGGCAGAATTCTCCATAACGCTCCCCAGCGTTTTGGAGCTACTGCTATTACGGTGGGCATCTACTACCCATTGAACGCCGAATTGGCACGGGAAACAAGCACAGACTGGTGGGACCGCATGTTTTGACCGGTGTGACGATTCGCAGTGGTGCGAAACTCGCATGCGTAAGAGCACTTCTTAGAACTTGTGACATGCTTTCCCTGCCCTGAAACCCGTAATAAAACATGAGAGAGCCCTCACAGTGGAGAAGCGAGTGCAATGCCCTCTGGAAGCTTGCAACGCCAGACAGCTACCGGCTCGAGTCGGGAACAATTGTAGTGGGCCAATCTACTGTGGGGGCCTGCATGATGCAAGTAGCCAAAAGCAATCTTAAGCTGCTGCTACGAAAGTTGTGACTCTGGGAAACGTGCAGGTGAATGGATGCTTTGCTGCAATGGGTTCCGAACCTGTGGTGGGACCATAGATGGACCCATATCCCTATCTGGCCCCAGAACACCAGGGTACCGTACGTGACCGCAAGGGGTACTTTCAATGGTGCTGCAAGCACTGGTGGATCACAGGGACGTTTCACCACATCCACTGGGATGGCCAGAAAGGGTCATGAACGCTCGCGTCTTCAGGAGCACTAGTCGTTTGAACGGCTGCAGCAAGGAATTACTCCCAGACCAGAAAATAACGTTGGCATGTTCAAATGCCTATAGTTATCCTGGGGACCAGCCTACCCTGATGCCATGGTCATGTAAGCCATACACTGGCAGCCTGGACAGTGGTCAGGCTGTTCAACTACAGGCTGAGGAAGTGCCGGATGGTGTTTAGAATGTGCATTTGGCCGTTTTAAGGGTCGCTGGCGATCATACACTCGCTCAGACCTCAGCCAAACCAATGTCCCGCTTGCTATTGCTGCTTGCTGTGTGCTCCACAATCTTTTTGAGACTAAGGGGGAGACATTATGCTGTGGTGGGAGGCTGAGGCCAAATCACCTGGCCGCTGAGTACGAGCAGCCGACGAGACCAGGGCGATTAGAAAGCACACCTGGAGGCGCTGCGCATCAGAGGAAGCCTTGAAAACGAGTTTCAGCACGGGCCAGGTACGTGTGACTGTTTGTTCCCCTTTGATGAACTCCGCCACTTGGATGGACTTATGTCAGTGTAAGCAACCACCCATCCCCCTTGATTACAGGTTGTGAAGGAAATAAATTCTGTATCGTTTAAAATCATTTTTATTCATTAAAAGTAATTGCATCTGCTAAAAATCATGTTTTTCCTTACTAGATTTCCCTGTAAGCAACCCACCCTCCCCTTTCGATGTATCTGTATTACAAAGGAACTATAAAAAAGGCAGAGAATTAGGAAGGTGTCCCTGACTGCTGTCTGCTTGGAAGAGGGGAAGGAAAGCTACTAAGCACTTGTAGCTATTACAGCCTTTCCTTGAACTCTGCGGGTGTGGAGGAGTAGGCGGGTGCAAAAGCCTTCCACCACGCGTTCTACACGTCGTGGTGGGGAGATATGGACGTGGGCTTGCAGAGGTATACAGGGCGCAGTGGCACTCTGCTTACTGTGCTGCTCTTCCTGAAGCTCCACCATGCGTTGGACGATTCAGTTTGAGAACGCAGCAGATCCAGCGTTGATTCTCTCACAAGCTGGTCTTCCTGCCTAGCCTTCCAGATCGTTCACTGGCATCTTTCCTGTACTTTGCTAACCACACCTTCAATATTCTGTTATATCCCTCTCTTTGCGTTACTTCATAATTTCTGAAACATTCACTCGCGTCTTCTTCTTCCTCCGCCGGCTACAGCACACCCTCGTGATGGCATAGGGACTTCTGAGAAATGTGCAGCTGCCCATGGAAGGCAACCAGGGTGATAAGTATGTGAAGATACCTCTTACGAGCAATGATATCTCTTTCATAGAACACTATCCACCTTACAAGACATGTGATCTCTTACAAGTCCTTTTGTAGCATTAATATTCAGTGTCTGTGTGACTGCGTGTGGCAACACACACAGGACGCAACGGCCCCACTACGTTCCACGCGGCGATGGTAAGTGAGGCTTTAAATTTGACTTCTCCGCCGTTCATATAACACAGTGACTATATGATGCCTTGCTCCTGTTAAGAGGAGGCCTGCAAACCCAAACCCCCTCTTTCACATCCACCAACAGCGCAGGCTCCTATCATATACGATCACTGCTAGTGATCACCCTACATCACCCCCCGCATCGCGTTGCTGGTAGAAGGGAGAATCCTGCTTGCCAGACGCTGAAAACTCGTTCGCTATCCCTCCTCCCATCCCCCCGCTCTGGCCAGTAGCAAAATCGCCATGTCTGCCCCCAATTTTTAATCTATGTTCTACAAGGTAACAATGGAATATCTCGTCCTCCTGACAAATATCACCAGGAGCAAGATCGTTGTGTTATGCAATGCTTCAGTGCAAGCCTTCCATGCTGGAGTACCAAATGTCTGCAAAATGCAAGCGTTGAAAATTACTACTATGGGGGAACGGAGAAGGCTGTCTGGCCAGAAAATGTTCTCATATAGCATAAGGTTTTTGAGTTCCTCCACGATCGATTCATGACATTAATTTTGGAGGATGTTCACTCCACTCCCGAACATGTTAACGAAATTTCCTGTAACCAGTAAGCTGCGAGTCAGCAAAAGCCCTGGTTCAATGCGATCTACAAAACCGTCTTGTTTTATCGCGGTTGGTACAGAATGAGGGACAACTTACGGAGCGCTCCATGGCTTCACTGCTGGCTTCTCGCTGATGCAGGGATGTGATTCTTGGGTCTCAAAAAGTAGTCCTAGCTGTAATGGGTTACGGGACGCCTGTGTCGTATCACCACGGTCATCTTCATCTCAAATTCGTCGTCCATCTTTCCTCAATACGCTACATCCTCAGAACACTGATATTTCAATCGCCAAAGTCTGAATCCAACGGACAGGGGTGGGGCCACTGTACGCTGAACCCCAAATTGCATAGTTCAGCATAGAAGCGGCATGTTTTCGGTGTTCAGAGCCTGACCTTCCGTGCTTCTCTTGGCTTTCTCTTTCTGTGTTCTCCACTAACAATCGTCCTGCTGGCTGTAGGACGTGAATGGAATAGTTTTCTATGTTCAGTGATTCCACCTAGCTGATCACTGAGTTTAGATTTTGACTACAAGTGGCTTCCCTGACAAATGCCATTTCTGGGGTTTTGGGTTGATTCCACCTTCAACCCACACAACAAGTCCCCAAATCCTGGCGTTGTTGATGATAGGCTTGGTGAAGGGAGGAAAAGAAGGTATTGGACAGTAGCTGGGCGCCGCAATTATCCCAAAGCACGGCCTCCGGCCCATGACACTGCGGCCTGGTGCCCCACTCTTGGAAATTACAACCTGGGTCGCGGAGTTCGACGTCACACGTTCCAGCTCCAGGTTTGGTGCCTGGCTCCAGCCACTCCCTGTCATGTATGGATGGTTTCGGTGGCTGCCGCTCCAACTCGATGCGTCATGAATCCCTATGTCCCATGGCTATGCAGAACTCCTCCTAGGAGCAGGAAAACTTCAGCCTCCCCTGCCTTCACCCAACAGGACAGCGAAGCCCTTGAATTGGTTTCCATTGCCTAGGGTGTTGAACGGTCAAACACATTGCTCACTCTTCCAATCCTTGCGAAATCGAACCCACCCCAACGAAACCTCTCCTCCCCTGCCAAGCTAGGAGCGAATGCATTATGTATCGGCTGGTGCCTAGACGCAGTGACCCCGTGTGGTGTGTAATCCAGCCCCAGGCATGGCAAACCCCATTCAGAATCTTGCCTTGCATCCCTATCGGGTGGCCCGTCACAAGTGACTCCAGCCAGGTCTTGGAGTCAAGAACAGTGCTTTAGTCTATCAAGAGATGGTCTGCCTAAGAGAACCTCCTAGACAGCTATTAGTGCGTGCCCCAGGGTGCAGAGGATCCTATAGGACTCGATGACCCTCGTCGAGGTCCCTTCCAGTCCTAAGTCTATGATGTTCCTATTTTCACCTAAATCACTTAAGAACATGCTCATGTTAAGCACATATAGTTCAAGTCCTATGGAAGGTGATGGGACTAGACCACGACTCGTGATGGTGCGAAAACAATCGCCTTCGTGGGCCAATCTTGTGACTCCATCGAGAGCGCCTACGCGTGCCTGGACTCCTCTAGCTCGCCTGGATCCCAAGAGGCTACCCCCGGGCTCGCCTCCCCTAGCCGCTACTGCTCCGCCTGGCACCCCACGCCTCAGCTCACTGCCCCTATCGCCCGCCGAACCTCTGTGGGTCGAGTCTGCATACTCGTGGCAGGACCGAGCCCACCCACAGCTGCAGTGAGCTTGTGGGCCTGGCCTCGGTGCTCTGGAGGTGCGCTCCATGTGCAGTCCACGGTAGAGGCCAGAGAGTTTGCGTGGTCCATGGGCGGGGGGTTATGCGATTAGGTAGTGTCAGCAGTCTAGGAGGGCTGGGTAAAGGGTCGTGTGACCTTGTACATAGCGGAGCAGCGGTGGGAAGTCCCAGATGCAGCAGTCGAGAAAGGAAACGTGGCGGAATTCAACTAAGTTCTGCAGCGGTCTCTTTCTGCTTTACCCTGGCCAGCTGCGTGTCAGCCCGGAGGGGAGCAGAGGTGGTGTAGAGTAGTCGTTCTTGGAATGGGGAAGAGGTTCTGATGGGGGGCTGATCAGAAATGATCCAGCGAGAGTTGCAGATTTGGCGTGAGGCGCCAGTCCGGGTGCGCGAGTAGTCGAGACAAGGTCGGAATGGTGAATGGCCGTTAGCGGTTGAACAGTCCCAGGGGCGCACATAAGTTGGGGCGGAAGCGGGAGGGGGAGTTTGGATAGGGTCGGGGCTGTGGGCCCACTCTTGGCTGGTGTGGCAGGCCACAGCCATCCCCTTGCTAGCGCGGGCAACCCAACAGTCGAATTTTTGGCAAACCTGTAGCTGGCCCTTCAGGCCACAAAAGTTTCTGCATGCCTGGTAGTAGGCCGTTTCTATTGCTAAAATTAAAAGTAATTTGTGACTTAAGTGCTTTAACTGAGTCAGGGCCATCTTTCAATGATAGCCTCTGTGCCATTTGCGACCCATTCAACACCTAGCGACAGTGTTACCATGTAAGGACTCACTGGCCTTTCAGTTGATGCGTTGTATGGTAAAACCAGCAGCAAAGCCCTACAGTAATGCCAAAGGTAGAAGGAGGCCATTCCGGGGATAGAGGAAAAGGACCGGCCAAGTAGATGACACAGACCAGTCTCTATCGTCCCAGCGAGCCTTTGTATTTTTGCGATGGACAAGTTTTCTCTTGGTTGTGATCAATCTATCTTCTTATTTATTTATAGCTCAAGCTCGGGAAATGAAATGTACATGCCTATAGTAGGCTTGAAGAAAGATGCCTCTGTCACTGAGTGTTACTTCATAGTGTTCGTTGTGAGACTCTCGCAAGTGTAGTATCGTCTTTAAAATTTTAGCGCATGTGATAATGGTGTTGATACGAACTAATGATGGCTTGCCCAAGTTGAACCTGCGGATTAGTTCTCCTTTGGCATATCTTTTGTGAATCCAAAAGCGTATTTCTAATATTCATGTGTCATAGGTAACTTCCTGAGCGGCCGAAGTAATGGCTCTGGATATGCGGAAAGCCTACTGTTGTAGAATAATTGGGGCCTCTTTTTGCGAGTGTTATCATAATTGTGAGCTTCAAGTTTAAAAGGTTGGACGCAATAAAATCTCACAATAACGCTCATAGAACATAAGCATTAATAACAAAAATGGCGAAATGCTGATAGCAACCAGGCAAACGAAATGATCTTCTACAACTCCGTAAAAAGGCCTCGCCAACTTAAGTCAACGGAATGGCGGGTATAGTCTAATATCAAGACCCTCCGATGGTTAACCAAGAGCTGTAACAAACTCTATTGGACCAAAATTCAGTGTGTTGGAAATTAGGCCCTCAATATCAGTCGGAGTAAGGTGAACCAAAATACATGAGGGTGATGCCAGGCTAACCTCCACACAGTTGATCGACTCCATTGAATTGATGTATGGCTCTTCTCTAGTGTTG
This sequence comes from Chelonoidis abingdonii, assembly GCF_003597395.2. NCBI lineage: Eukaryota > Metazoa > Chordata > Testudines > Testudinidae > Chelonoidis > Chelonoidis abingdonii. The sequence continues at coordinate 224,496,914 of NC_133770.1, read as the reverse complement.
GTTAAGAAATAGTATCTTGCGGAGCGAGAGAATATTACACACTGGGTCTCATCGCTATATTCCCTTTTAGGATCCTCTATGAGTGTCAGCAGAATCATGGTGTGCACCCTCGACGAGCGCTCATCTCCTGCGGCGCTCTCCTAGAATACAGGAACCACTCCATCTGGTGCCTAATCCTGTCTCTTTCTTTTTTCATTCCGCCTTCCGTCTTTGTGTAGATGGAATTGTCGCCTTGGATGTGCCGCGTGGGGGGAGGGCTGTCACTCAACTCTCATGCTGGAGTGACTCAACTGTAGCTGACCATAGACCGAGACAGAGGCGAGTGAGGCTGCTAAGATCAGACGCGCGTCAGCTGGCGCTCGTTGGCTGCGATCTAGCAGTCTGAACTCAAACAGGCTATTTTGGGAAGTGTATGACCATTCTAGTCACTGGTCCCAAAGAGTTGTAGCTCCTACAGTAATCTCATATCCTTCTTCCCCTTATTTTTAATATATTTACTAAATCTTCCCATTACTCTTGGATTGATATTTTATTCCTACGTACTCCTTGATCCTCATGTTAAGACATGCCTGGCTGGTGAGCTCACGGCGCTAAAGCATAGTGTATGCACCTGCGAGCAGTCTATATATATTCATGGCCAGGTGACCAGTGAAAGAGCAGCCCGTAAAAGGACAATGCCCTGAGAACACACATGTGCCGGTGATGATTGCCAGTTAGTGGACGGAGTAGCTATAAAGAACCGATGTGCTGGTGCGCTGTGCTTTCTCCAGAGTTAGAGTTGGTGGCAAGTTGACACCAGAAACAGAAGATACTTGTCTCTCCTTCTTGTCTTTCTTCCTTCTGTGTATGTGCTTATGTGTTATTCGATTTTCGAAGGTCAGATTATACATATATTTTTTCTCTCGGCTCCCTTCGCTCCACACGCACGCGCCGCATACACACACACAGTTTTCACAAATAAAATGCTGGAGTTCAACACCCGCTGTATTGATCCACATTTTTTCCCTATTATTCACTACTGCGAAGCTTACTGAAAAGGTCTTGACACATATTTGTGAAAGTATCCTCCAAAAGCTTGTCACAGGCAATTCTTCATCTGTAAACATCCGTATTCAGATCCCAGATTGTCCAGTGTGTTCTAGGAGATCCAATATCCCTAAACTTTTGGAAGAAGCGGTAAAATTCTGGTGCCTACTGAAGTCAATGACGTGTTCTAGTTCATTGATATCAATGCAGGCCAGAGATACCCATTACTCAAAATCTGTTATTACATTGCGTGATAAAGTCCAATCGTGATCAGACTTGATGAATTCCTTTGGCACGATAGGTAGAAGACTATGATACTACCAGCCCAGACCCCAAACGGAAGGCTTGTACACTCACAATACCCATACTAATTTTTCGGTTATTGAACTTTACATACTTGATCTTACCGCTATCGAGAACCTTACGATGAGTGGACCGGTTACTATTGAGACAGATTTGCATTAGTCTGGAGCTGTAAAGCAAGCAGAGAATTCCTGATCTAAACGAACTCCAGGCACACAAAAGCCCTTAATGACATATAGACATATTCTACAAAACCCCAATAACCAAATACCAAGACAACAATAGCCGTTACTCAGGTATAAGACAACTATGTCATGCCTCGAGTTAATAAGATACAAGCCCACCATGTACTGGCGTAGAGAGTGTTGTCCACAGGATTCGGTCGTGTTATAGTACAACATTCGAGTTACAGAGCCCCATCTATGAACTAAGTCAATTGACACTGATGTCCACTGGAGTGACTATCTTCTTAGTATCCATACCAGAGACTACCCCTTGGCGATTCATTCGAGTGAAAGCCCATTGACTCTCATTCCTTTATTATTCTGTGTATAAGAGTGACATTGCATATTCTCAGAACAGGAAAACTAAAGAGAAGGAGCCATTTAATTCTAAGAGATAAAATTAGGTATTCATTTATAAGACTAAAAACAAATTACTTTTATTTTTTATTTAGCTGTCCTGGAAGCATCAGATGTATAAAGGGCAGTACTAAACTGATCCCTCACAGCTCGTCGGCAGTTTTTCATTGTTATGCCGCTCCAAATGGCATTCACTCGGCGGGGGGCTTTTTATACCGTAATTTTGTTTTTGCTCAGCACTCCAAAAAGTGGTACCGATTGCCGCGCATAGGAATCCCTCATCACTTGCCACACATCCTAGCATTCGAATCAAAAGAGGCTCCTTAGAAGAAAAGCCTACACATGCCTCCCGCTTGTTGTTTTCCACGAGTATGGGCCGCGGGACAGTTTACGAGAAGGAGATAACCCAACCCTGATTTTGCTACCTTGCTGGACATTTGCCTCGCCACTGTGACGGAGAGTTTTGCCAACTCGTGGATCTAACCTTCTAGTCTTTGATTCCATCTTCTCTTTCATTCTGCAGGCTATAACGAGAAAAGAAGCCTCTAGTAGATGCGCCCATAACCTAGTGGAGACTAGCCTCAGTGCCGGCTTTTCAGATTCAAAGCTCATTGCTTGAGACTTACGTATCTATTTCCTCTCTGCCAAGCAGGCTGTGAGATGTGAAATTGCTCATCTCCATGGTGCGTGCTCTAAAGCTCACAGCTCCAAGCGATGCTGGCTCGTCAACTAGAAATTACACCCAGTTACAACATGCACCAAATCTACATGCTAAAGTTTAACATGATAATGGAACATGATGTAACAGCCTACGAAGCCGTCCCAAGTTTCATTTGCCTTGCTTGTTAGTCACCAACTTCCTGATTGCTGACTTGGAAAGAGATATATGAGCTGTGTCTAGACAAACAGTTTACTGCTGGCAGTCGTTGGGGTTGTAAAATCTACAGCACTGCTAGCTGGTCGCCATGTGGACCCTGCGCAGCGACACATAACAGTTTCGTCAGTAGCCCTGTCTCCACTGTGCGCTGATCTACTCCACTTGAAACACGCATCTAGTATGGCAAGTCAAGATCAAAGCCCAACACCATTAACGGGTGTAGGTGTGAGCAGGGTCTTCCAGAAATTTGATCATGCCGTGTGCGTGAGATAAATACATGTTCTAGATTTACTCCCCAGATTTTGCCAAACAGCTCAGGGTCCGACGGCATCTAGGACAAGCCCTTACTTGGTATGACTCCCAGTCTAGGGTAGGATCTCGCTTTAACTCTGGCGCAGGCGCAGCTCAGAAATAGCAGGGGATAGATTTAGCCACTCACCGGAACAATGCAGGCTGTGACAAGTCTGTCCCGAATCCAGGCTGACCGTTACTTCGTACATGTCTAGCTGGCTCCCAAGGTTTTCGATGCTTTAGCTGATCTCTCTCAATTGTGCATAATTAAGCCCAAATGCTCAGTCAGATGAAGCTAGATGCCTACCCAGACTGGCGTCCCAACTTCCAACTGTGAGAAGTGAATAAGACATGTACCACTTCTCTGCAGCGCTCACCGGGGTCTCGTCCCAATTTACTACGCGACTTCCCAACCTAGTGGGTGATCACGTATGTCTCGCTGAATTGTAGTTAGGGATACACCCAGTCCTGATTTTTGAGTCTTTTCTGTATATATGGCTCCTATTATCCCTCCACCGCCCATCCTACTTTTCTTCGACATTTGCGTCATTCCTACTTCTCCCACCTGCAGAGGCCCCGGTATGTGATAAGAGATTAAATAAGCATTTCCGGTACATGTAGAGGAGTGCAGCCTAAAGTCGACAAATAGTGTTCACAAGATGCACACCCACTCCTGCACNTCGATATTAATGACGACGTCATGTGAACGGATACAGCGTTAAATCGGTATATCGGCCATTAAACCGATTTAAAGTCGCAGTGTAGACCTGGCCTTAGTCTTACTACAAGACATGAGGGTGACTGGATAGTCCTCATTTCCTATCTAAGATTCCTTTCTGCATCAACTTGACTGACAATGTGATAGTTCTGTCTTTCATCCCCACTCCTAGGGATGACAAAGAAAAAGTTTCTGCACACCCAACATATAAATGTAACTTGAATATCTACTTAAACTGAACTGTGGAGGCCAATGTATCAGGCCATTCAGTATAGAAGCCAAGAAAGCTGCATAAGATTGTAAGGATACTATGAAATAAGTGTGGTATTGCATCTGTAGGGCCTATGTTGCTAAAGGCAAATCTCCTCCCTTATTCTATCAGAAGATTATTGTACCAGAATACTATTCTTTTCATGGAGAGAAAAGGGAGATGTTTCCTCATTGGAGCTCTGCACTACTGCAATCTTACATCTACAGAATTGAACAGAGTTACACTGATTCCCACCAGATGATGACCTCATCCAAAATGTACAGGTGTCTGTGGTCACTGCCTGGTAAGATGGGTTCTGTATGCACCAGTTAAGTAAAATCTCAGACTTCTCTCAGGTGGCTTTTAGCATTCACCCTATTGTTCTTGTGTCAGAGTAATGCTTTGGGAATTCCCCTTCTTCAGGACTGAACCAGGAGACATAGGAGGAAGGGATTTTTAGTTAATCTGATTTGGTTTCTCCTGGTCCCTGTTGGGTCCTTTCAAATATCTCCATATAGAGCCAGAAAACATTCTTTCACTTGAGGCTTTTATATAAATCCTTTAAAAACAAAACACAACAAAACATTAAACTTTTAATGTAATCAAGCTTGTGTTGTTTATATTTAATCTCTTATCTCTATGGCATGTGAATTAGCAATAAATTTTGCTCATTTTATCTCACTTGATTTCTCTTTATTTTCATGACTTGTTTTCACAGTTTGTTTGATTTGTTCACTTAGTTTATTCTGTGTGGATTTTATGGCTCAGGAAGTTTCAGAAACTGGATTCCTCAGATTAAATTGACCCTTTATATGGGCCTGATAGAGTAAATGTCTTTGATTTTCCTCTCTCCATCTACTGGTAGAAGGAGATATTACTCATCCAGACTGAAGCAGTGGGGAAATGCAGAAACTATACATTAGAGTAGATAAATTTCCCTTTTAATGCTTTGTATACTTTCTATTAGGAACTGGTTGGAGAGCATCAGTTTATTTCACTTAGACTACTAAATGCTTGCTATCAAATGGAAATAACATCACTTACAGATCTGGACTGAATAGAAAGGAATAATGTAGATGTTCAATACTATGTATGCTATTACTAATTCCCTGTGACATTTATTCTCCAAAGTGTATAGTATTTTGAACTATGCTGAAAAGGTTGTGGTTAGGATTCCTGGTACTGCAGATTGATGTGCTGATGCAAGATGGAGATTTGTTAATTTAGGATGGTTTTCAACATGTTCACCATTTTAAAGGTTTTTCTGAAGGCAGGTGTACCATGCTCCTTCTTTACATGCACTACAATTACCTTCTACTAATAATTACAATATATTTACAATATAAAGTATAGGAAATGGTAAAACTAATTAAACATTTGCATATGACTACAGCAGGTGTCATCAGGTAGTGCTGTTAAACATAGTTTAAAAGTTCTTTTTCTTATTGTTCAAGCAGTGTTCAGTCTTCTGAAGAAATGCTGTATTGTTAGTTTGGTGATGTTTTTCTTTTTGAATGAACTGTTGCAAACAGCAACAGAGTTTTCTCTTTGCCTTAATCTAACAAGTGTCGATTTTTGGTGCCGAGTAACTTCCTGGAAACTGGGTACTAGTCTTGGGCTGATATTTGTGAAAGAGGGGTTTGCCTGCTTGCCACTTGTGATTACCTCTGTTCAAGGACTGGTATATGTAGTGTAAATGAAACAAATTGCACCAAGAATACATCCAGACTCCATGTTTCTGATTTCTCCTCTAACTGGAAACCCAATCTGCAAGGCCTCAAAATCTGATGCCACTCAGCAGAGGGGCAGCTATACATTGCCTGGTTTAACTTGGCTGCTCTCATAAACTAGTGGGGGGTCAGAATAATTTTAGATATATTTTCTGCTGCATTCACAGTAACACCATGTTTGTGTGTAATTTATATCTTGTAATAAAAATAGTTATGTTGATTACTGTTGATATCTACTCATTATGTTTTGTAGATGCTACTGTTTTTGGTGTTTTACAGCAGAGGTTTTTATGGACTTACACAAGTTTTTATAGATCAATTAATCTACTTTTTCCCCTTTTATTTAGATCCATCATATGTTTAGCTTTATAGGAATGTTTTTCAAACACTGTAAAGATTCTGATAGTCATATTCAAGCCTGAAGAGAATGTTTTATTAGGCTAATTTCTCCCAAGAAATTTAAACAAGAATGTGAAACTTTTTGGGGTTACCTAAGGTAAATCTAGAGCAGGTGGAGGGTCTGGGACTCCTCAGCAGCCCGGGCTCCCTCAGCGGCTCTTACTACTGCCTGTACTGGCTTGGCCAGGGGGCAGGACCTCCAGGAGAGCAGGGGGCAGGGCCTCATGGCAAAGTGCGGGGAGGGGCTGGCGCTGCCCTGATCCTCAGGTGGGCACAGAGTGGCCCCTCATGGAATCTGGGACAAATGCTGTCCCTGAGTCATTCAGCCAGTGACTTGAACTCCGCATTTTAGGACAGTCCCGCCTTATTCAGGACGGGTGGGCACCCTAGGTGAATCAATACCACCTGCTTACAGATTGTGAAAGCTTTATCTGTGCCAACTAAGGGCTGCTACTGGCAGCACAAACACTCTGCTCTGGGCTCCAGGAATCCCACTCGTTCTCTCTGCAGGCTAGCAATTTATACACTCCACTTTATTACACGTGAGTGCCTGGTCCCGTCTTTCCGGAGTGTACACTGATCCACTGCCTCCATAGAAGCAGTGCACCCCAATTTTACTGGCTTCATCCCTGTTCAACAACTCTCCTTCCACAGGCACTTAGATGTATCTATAGCAAATTGAAGTTTATTTTACAAAGTTTCAGTTACAGATTTACATAAAAGAAAGTAAAAGGATTTTGAAACATAAGGTTACAAGTAAAAGAAAAATATAAAATGCAAACTATAGCCTTGTCATAAACAGATAGTAGAAGTTAATAGAACAGAAGTACTTTATATCTCTTTTGACTGTAAAGGGTTAACAAGTTCAGTGAGCCTGGCTGTCACCTGACCAGAAGACCAATCAGGGGACGGATACTTTCAAATTTGAGGGAGGGAAGTTTCTGTGTGTGCTGTTAGAATTTGGTGGTTGTTCTTCTGGGTTCTGAGAGGGACCAGACGTGCAACCAGATTTCTCTCCAATCTCTCCAATACAGGCTCTTACAGTTGAAAATAGTAAGTACTAGGTAGATAAGGTGAGTTAGACTTACGTTTGCTTTTCTTTATTTGCAAATGTGCATTTGACTGGAGAAGTTCAATTGTGTATTTGGCTGGAAGGAGTTCAAATTTGTATTTTTGCTGAAAGGATTTTAATTTGTACTTGTATACTTGGCTGGGAGGGTATTCCAGTGTCTATAGCTGAAAAACTGTACCTATTCCATTTTAAATTTACAAAGACAATTTTACTGTTTTTCTCTCTTAATTAAAAGTTTCTTGTTAAGAACCTGATTGTTCTTTTATTCTGGTGTGAACCCAGGGACGGGGTCTGGATTCACCAGGGAATTGGTGGGAGAAAGGAGGGAAGGGGAAGAGAGAGCTAATTTCTCTCTCTGTTAGAATTACTGTCTCTCTCAGGAAGAGGCTGGAAGGGGAAAAGAAGGAGGGGGGAAGGTGCATTTCCTCTCTGTTTAAGATTCAAGGAGTTTGAATCACAGTGATCTTCCAGGAACCAGGGAGGGGAAGCCCGGGAGAGGCAATGGTGGGGGAAAGGGTTTACTTTCCTTGGTTAAGATCCAGAGGGTCTGGGTCTTGAGGTTCCCCGGGCAAGGTGTTTGGGAGGACCAGGAGTTACCAGGCACTGGAATTCCTGGTTGGTGGCAGCGCTACAGGTTCTAAGCTGGTAATTGAGCTTAGAGGAATTCATGCTGGTACCCCATCTTTTGGACGCTAAGGTTCAGAGTGGGAAATTGTACCATGACAAGCCTATTCTTATTAACAGGTTACTTTCCTGTCTGATAAGGATTTTCACACCCAATGGTCAGTCCTTACAGCGCTTGTCCAGTACAGAGTGTCGGGATCCACTTTTCACAAGACATTTCCACTGGCAGACTGTTGCTTCCCTAATGGATAACATTTGTGCCCTCTTTCCTTCTCTAATACAGTCTCAGACTTTTGTCTTTGCCAGTGCTCAAGTCTGCATCTGTCCCAGAGTGTAAACAGGGCTGGGCTGAATCCATAGATGTCAGTTGTTCTCAGTGTTGATTGAGTCAGTTCTGATCCCACCCTGGCTCAGGTGTCAAGTTTCATTTCCATCCGTTTTGGAAGCCAGTGTTCTACATGTTACACATCTACAAATGTTTTCCAAACAAACATCCTGCAATAACCATGACAACCAGCTACTTATTTAACATTTGGTAGAGGCCACACATAACCCCCTTGGTGAAATATTTAGAAGATGGTGGAACACAGATGTAATATATCTGCCAGGGCATGGCTGGGAGTATCTGGGCATGGTTGTGTCACAAAGAGATTGCACTGTTATTCTCAAGCTAGGAGCTACATACACTTTTGTTTCAATGGCTTTGATTTTAAAGACATTTATTAAAGTGCTGTTCCACTATGAAAAGAGATTGTGTTAAAATGGCACCTTGTTACTGAATAGATCTTTTCCTATCTACATTCAGCATCATAGCTGTCCACTTGTGACTTTTTTTTTTGTACTCTTGTCAGTCTGGCAGAGCCCACATAGGTTAAGGAGATTGAGCTAGGTTTTCTTTCTCCTTGTGTGTGTTATCAACCAAATTGTTCACAAAGTTCCAATGAGCCAACTGAAGAAAATGTGGGTTACGTAGGTGGCTCCAAATCATTAGTTTAACCAGCAGAACGTTTATTACTGGTGATGACATGTAAGAAACTAAAAACCCAAGGTGACTGTCAGAGTTAAGATTGAGTCTGTAGGGTTGTTAGTTAGAGAAAACATCTGTTTTCTTGTAGCCTGAGCACATTTGTTTGGGAAATCACGGTGAGATCATAAACATGGACTCCTACAATGCAATTTTTAATGGATAAAATTTTCAAAAGCACCTACGTGGCTTAGGAGCCTAAGTCCCATTGACTTTCAATGAGATTTTGGTTCCTAAGTACCTACATCACTTTGAAAATGGAATTTAGGCTCCTATATCATCTAGGCACTTTTGGGAAAATGTACCCAAAATCAACTTTCAAAGTAGAACTGGACTTTCATGTATTTAACAAATTGTAATATTGTGAGAAAAACATGATGGAATGGCATGAGGCAGCAAAGAACTTGGGATAGCCGGTGTCCACTTCAAAACTGTTATGTTCTGGATGGAAATTTTGGGCCTTAGCAGCCCTTCTGCTTTTTCCTGATTGAACTTGGAGAATTGGGAGATCGTGGTCTCTATTTTGCACTGTATCAGAGGGGTAGCTGTGTTAGTCTGGATCTGTTTAAGCAGCAAAGAATCCTGTGGCACCTTATAGACTAACAGACGTTTTGGAGCATGAGCTTTCGTGGATGAATACTCACTTCGTCAAATGCATGTAGTGGAAATTTCCAGAGGCAGGTATAAATATGCAAGCAAGTAGATATAATGAGGTTAGTTCAATTCAGGAGGATGAGGCCCTGTTCTAGCAGTTGAGGTGTGAAAACCAGGGGAGGGACAGAGAACTGGTTGGTATTGGCAGCCATTACACAGTCTTGTTTAATCCTGACTGATGGTGTCAAATTTGGCAGATGAATCTGAAGCTCAGCGTTTTCTTTGAAGTTGGGCCTGAAGTTTTTTTGCTGCAAGATGGCCGAACTTAAGGGTCTGCTATAGTGGTGCAGGGAGTTGAAGTGTTCCCTACAGGTTTTTGTTATTTGCCATTCCTAATATCTGATTTTGTGTCCATTTATCCTTTTCTGTAGCGACTGTCGCAGTTTGTCTGATGTACATCGACAGAGGGCATTGCTGGCATAATGAGGCGTATATTACATTGTGTACGTGCAGGTGAATGACCCGGATGATCAATTTGGCTGATCTGTTAGGTCCTGTGATGGTGTTGCTGGTGTGATATGTGGGCAGAGTTGGCATCGAGGTTTGTTGCATGGATTGGTCTTCCGAGTTGAGTTACTATGGTGCGGTGTGCAGTTACTGGTGAGGATAGTTTCAGGTTGGCAGGTTTCTGTGGGCGAGGACTGCCTGCCACCCAAGGCCTGTGAAAGTGAGAGATCATTGTCCAGGATGGGTTGTAGATCCCTGATGATGCGTTGGAGGGGTTTTAGCTGGGGACTGTATGTGATGGCCAGTGGAGTCCTGTTGGTTTCTTTCTTGAAAGCTCAGGATTAAGCAAAGACTGTGAATGGCTTGCCAACTACAGAACCAGTTTCTCTTCCTTGGTTTTCACACCTCAACTGCTAGAACAGGCCTCATCCTCCCTGATTGAACTAACCTCGTATCTCAGCTTGCTTGCATATATTACCTGCCCCTGGAAATTTCCACTACATGCATCTGACGAAGTGGGTATTCACCCACGAAAGCTCATGCTCCAAAATGTCTGTTAGTCTATAAGGTGCCACAGGATTCTTTGCTGATTTTGCACTGTACTGTCAAAATCTTTAAAGCCACTTTATCATCCTTCAAGTTACTCATCAAAACTCACCTCTGCTATAATTCATACATGAAGCTGCGGTCTGCTAATGACCAGGCAGGTGAAGAGCTAGATATACTGCTCCTGAGTGACTACGAACTGCTCACATTTGATTATTTTTGTTACCCCTAATCCCAACTCCCACTCTCCATGATGTCTTGCTTGTTTGTTTTATCTACCTGTTAGGATTTGCCTTTTAGGTTGCAAGCTCTTTGGAGCAAGGCTTCTCAGTGTATCTTTGTACAGCACCTAGCAGAATGAGCCCCTGTCCTGCCTGGGCTATAGGTATAACCACAGTATACATGTTAAATAACAGTACTGTCTGCATATTAAACAGTGTGTACCATTTATACTGACTGCCCTGATTCTGAAAGTTTGCCCTGATTCTCTGGTGTCTGAATAAGTAGTACACAGTGCATGGTTGAGGGTGGTTGGGAGGCTTTCCTTTCCTGTTTTTTTGAAAAGAGAGTGTGGGCAACTTATAAAAAAGACCAGTGCACACTGCAGACCAAAAGCACCAAAATACATTTTCTCACAACAGTTTCTTCTCCCAGCGTATTCTTGGAACACCTTTCTGATGCTGTCAGCTATGGTGATGTAGCACCTCTGTTTTCAAATTAATATTGCTGTAATGCATTTATCTTTAATTACAAGAGAACACTCCTCCAGGATATTTCATAACAATACTCATTAGGAAGAAACAGATTAAGTCCTTACCAGTTAATCAACACCACAAACTTCTTAGTGTTCTGAAAACTACGTGAAATAACACTGTCACCATAATAAGAGTGCTTGAAAGCATTAGGGAATCCACAGTGCTTTCTGGCTGGTGAAAAGGTAATGATTAGAGATGGGCCCAAGGAGCTGCAGAGTTTCAGATTTACATGTCCCCAGGTTTAGGGTTGTTCAAATCTGGGGTTTGTGTTGGGTCCCTCTCTAGTCAGGATTTTAAATGTATAAGAGGGGGGACAGCTTTGAAGCACATTTCGTAGAACTGAGAAACGTGTTGGGGCCAATGCAAGTACTTTATGATCCTTGAGTGGGAAGTGCTATAGAAATGCAAAACATTTGTGTAAACTGTGAGATGAGTCCATTCATGAACTTTGTTGAAAATAAAATAAGAAGATAAGTGGAATAGAATAAAAAAGAACAAATCAAACATTAGAATGTATTTATTCATATCTAGCAGGCTTTCAAGAATAGATTGGCAAGAATTTATTAGTGGTGGATTGCAGCTTGAAGTGATAGTGCAGCAATTGTCTATTCAATTCTCATCTTTGGCCTTTGTTTGGTAACAACACCAGAATTGAAAGTGTTTTGTTACAAATGGGCCAACGTAAACCTGTTCCATAGTAGCATTAAACACAGTAGCAATAATAGTATAATGTTAACATGTTAAGTTTTGAAAGCATTTTTTGCATGAAATACACATCAAGGGTTAGGAGGCACTGTTGCCTCTGGAGGCCTAAATTCAAATTCTGTTTTGGCTCATGCGTAGGGGCAGCCCAGGGACCAGCGCACCAAGCGCGTGCCTGGGGCGGCAAGCTGTGGGTGGGGGGCGGCCTGCTGGTCGCTGTGAGGGCAGCATGCCTGTGGGAGGTGCGCTGGTCCCGCGGTTTAGGCGGCAATTCGGCGGCGGGTATGCTGAAGGCACGGGACTGGCGGACCTCCTGCAGGCATGCCGCTGAATTTGCATTACCAGCGGACCTCCCACAGGCATGCCGCTGAATTCACGTTACCAGCGGACCTTCTGCAGGCGCACTGCCGAATCCGCGTTACCAGCAGACCTCCCGCAGGCACGCTGCTGAATCTGCGTTACCAGCGTACCTCCTGCAGGCACGCCGCCGAATCCGCGTTACCAGCGGACCTCCCACAGGCATGCTGCCGAAAGCGGCCTGATTGCCGTGCTTGGGGCAGAAAAATACATAGAGCTTCCCTGCTCATGAGTGAAAAAGAATTAGCTGTTCTCATCCTAGTCCACATACGCTTGTATCATATCACCAAAAGCAGCCTGCTCATGAGATTACTAGTTTAGAAAACCCGGAATAGTGCCACTCAGGACTGATGCTCATTGGCAGGGTTGTATGGAGAAACTTGTGCAAGCCTTGCCTGCACTTTTCATCCGTACAAATTCACATACAGTTTAAAAAAAAATCTCCTATCTGGATGACAGCAATTGAACTGTGCTGATTAACTCCTAAGACATATGAGCCAGACTTTTTAGAAGTGCTGAGCACCCACAGCTTCCATCACCTTTTAAAATCAGGCAATAGATGTCCACAATTTGCTGTCACTTTCTCCAGTCAAACATCAGTGTGCAAAGCTTAATATTTTAAAATAATACTTTGTTTTATCTATGGTTTGGTGAGTTTTCATAAAAGAAATTTTCAAACAGAATTTCTGAGGGATGAACTCTTCATGGCAATAACTTCATTTGCATTAATAATTACTATCTACAAGTTACCTGTGAATAAACATATTTTATTAAATAATTTTATAAAATGTGGTTTGTGGACCGTTAGAAACAAGTGTAAATGATTTTATTTTAAAAATAGCAATGTATAATGAAAAGTATTGTCTACATAATGTAGTAGTTCAATTAAATGACCTGTTTTAAAAAGGCTTTTTCATCATTCTTATGATCATACACTTATTGCATAATGATGTTATTGTAATATATTGAATTGTTAAGTATTGCTCTGGGATAGTGAACTTCAGATCTCTATGCAAGGGTCTTTATTTAATCAGATCTCACTAAAGGGGGATGCGTTCCATGATTATCATAATTCATCTATTCATCCTGCACTCCTTATCTTTTTTTCAGGATGGAGTAGGTGTAGATGAGAAGCTGTCTTTAAGGCGGGTAGCTGTGGTTGAAGATTTCTTTGACATTATCTATTCCATGCATGTGGAAACAGGGCCTAATGGAGAACAAATCCGAAAGCATGCTGGACAAAAGAGAACTTACAAAGCAGTAAGTAAACAAAAAACAGAACATCTATAAGTTAAAATAGAGTAACACAATTGCATATCTATTTATTGTTTTTTTCAGATTGTGAGTTATTTGGATTGGTGATTTTGTGTTTTTCAGAGTTGGGCCAGAAGTATTACAGCCCATCACTTTCAGCTATATTTCAGAGGTCTGTGTGGGTACATGTGTGTGCATATATGCAAACGAATGGGTTGAAAATGCTTAGGGTCAAATTTTCTACTGGTGTAATGGGTGCAAGTCTATTGACTTCAGGGGAGTTTGGCCCATTTGCACCAGCAGGGAATTTGGCTGTTTTAGTATGATTTGAAAGACAAGGCCTGTGAGGTAATATCTTTTATTGGACCAACTTCTGTTGGTGAAAGAGACAAGCTTTTGAGCTTGTCTTTTTACTCTCAAAAGCTTGTCTCTCTCCCCAACAGAAGTTGGTCCAATAAAAGATATTGCCTCACCCGCCTTATCTCTCTAATATCCTGGGACCAACAAGGCTACAACTATACTGCATCCTAATATGATTTGATAATTTATTAAAATGAAGCTCCATGTTAATAGTATTATTTTAAATATTATTAAATTGAAATACAGATGTTCTTCCAGTTTATGAAGACTGTCAAGATACAACCATTAAGATTTGTTAAATGAACTGCTGTACTTCAGCAGATGATTGAAATCTCCACTATACTTTATTATAGTGGAAAGACATTTTATTTAATGGTCTGCACATTTGTAATACTTTTCCTGAAAACAAAAAGTTGAAAAGCGAGTAGATTTAATGGCATATCTGTTGACTGGTCAGATGTTAGACCAGTATAAACTGGCTGATTAGAGAGAAAATTCTTTCTGATTCTGGAACTGTGTTTTATAGTTTGAGGTAGACACTTCAATTCAACGTTGGTCTTGAAATATTTGTAAACTGATGTTTAATGGAGCAGTATCTTTCTGCAAATATGACATTTTCCCTTCTTAAAGAGAACTAATAAAATGTTTACTGTTACTTCCCGAGGGGAATAAAATGTATTTCCTTGTCTGTAAATTAGTTACCTTACTCCTATTGGTTTTAATGGGGTTACTCGTGAGAAAGGCAACCAAATTTATGCACAGACATACACACACATTATGTATATATACTCTGTACACAACATACACTATATTATACCAGCATTCAAGAGTGTCTCCATCATAGTCACCTACACTTTTCTTCTTTTCTGGGACATTATCCCAGTGGTTTCCAGCTGCAGTAAGTTGAAACTTTATGCACATTAGCCTGGATGCAATCTTTAGAAACCAAAAACAAAACAAACAAACAAAAAAAAGTAAATAATTTGAGCCATTCTTAATGTAAAGGGCAACAAAATGTGTAAAAAGCTCAAAATGTCAGATACCTACAGTTGAAATTGGGTTACTGAGTATAAGAAATAGTGAATTTGTAGATGCATAATATTTTTTACTGTGTGGCACATTCTTTTAAAAATATTTTATTTCTAGGCTATTTCATAGTGTATGTTGTAGGCCAGGTCTCTGTAAGATTTCTTACAACTTGCCCTCAGCATTATTGACCCACAAGATATATATGCATAAAGGATGACACTTGCAGTCGTCATGACAAATTATGCCAAGTTATGCAGTGATCTTCTAATGTGGACAAAAAATAACTTGTCTAAATAACTTTTAACTATCACCATAGCCGGTTTTGAAGCTTGGTCTTCAGGGCACTAATAAAAGTAGTATTAGCTTAATTATGCATTAATAAAGGTGGTATTATCTTCACTGTACACTAGCTATGCATTAGTTTTGCCACAGTGTTCTATTGTAATGAACATATCACTAGCGCTCTTAATTTCAAAGGGTCTTCATTTAGTAAGTATATTGAATGTTTATTGCCTGTAAAAAAAATACTTTAGGGCACAAGCCTGCAAATATATATACTACAGCTATAATACTTACTACTGTCAGTAGTCCCACTGATTTCAAGTGGATCAGGCCTTTATATATTATGAATAATGGTGCAAAGGCAGCTAATGTACCTTTGGAGCAAATTGTGTAGGTTAAGCAGCTTGTATGGCAGTTTCATTTGATGTTGATTTTTATTACAGTGGTGACATAAGTTTGTTACACAGTTATCAGCTGATGATACAGAAGCCCAAGTACATGTTATTGTGTCATTATCAATGTTTGTGTGTGTATTAGTGTTATTTGATGGTTTACAACTGCATCCAATTACATGTCCCCGGGACAAACTGCATTTGTATAATTTTAAAAAAATACAATAATTCTATGAAAAAAAAACAAAACTCCAAAACAAACTAACATAAGCTTTTGCCCTCCACGTTTAAGTGAGACCGTAATTAGACTCTGCTGGACTATCTGGGAAAGCAAATTCCAGTGTCATGGACTCTCTTGAGCCCCTAGAGGATTAAATCAAAGGTCTGTTAGTTCAAGCAATCCAGCTGACTTCTGCTGTGGTACCTCACAGAGAGGGAGGGAGTCTCTCAGGGAATCATGTCCCAAACCATTTAGGCCTTAGAGTTTTATAAATCCAAGTCAGTATCGCAGCTACTCCAAAAGTATTTGCTGAACCAAAACTGTGGTGATTTTCAGCCTCACATATCATCAGTGAACTATTCTTAATTCTATAAATGTATTCATCAGACATAGTCACCAAATCTTTTGGGTGAACAAATTTTTAGAGTATGGGTGGTTCATGAACTGTTTGCTTCAATTATTTGGTATTTGATGTTCACAATTCATGGCATGTGATTGGTCACATGGTATCGCTTCTGCTCACTGATGGGATGATTGAAACTTTTCAACAAGGGAACACTGAAAAGAAAATTCTGAATGTCAGCCATTCTTCTGGAACTCTTGGGATTCATAAATGTTTTCATGAGTATCATCAGCTTCCTGAATACTCACGAATAATTTATGTTATGACCCCACAAACAGCAGCAAATTAAATTCAAATAGGTTAGTAGTGAACCTGCTTTTTCATAATTCTATCAGCACTAGTCAAAACTTTGAATATCGCCCAGGCATGATTAGTAAGAGAAAAAAACTGGCAAAGGTATTGTAACTTAAATTAACTATAGCTTGTATTTAGCTGGGTAAACAAGTTTGGAAAATGTAAGAAAAGGCCTGACTCTGTACCTAGTTCCTGTCCTGAAAAGAGTTTAAGACTTTTTTCAGTTTTGAAAGAGGACTCCCTTCCCATCCTGTTCCCAGTGCTGAAGTGCTGGAATACATCAGTGTGTCATGCTGCAAACTTGCCCAGCATACCATCCTGGGATATGTAGGCTCAATTTGTGAACTCACCATCCTTAGTCTTCACCACAGGTATTAATTTTAAATTGCAAGGCTTTGTGGAAATGACTGGCACTTGCACAGTTTCAGTGGGACTTTACATAATGATGCTGCATAGGAAGATAACTATGCTATTCGGTAGTTCTGTGATAATAGTATTTTGGAGGGAGCTGTTGTACATTTTCATCAGCTGAAAAGTGTGTCAAACTCGAACTGCAGGATTCCTCAACACAAAGTCCATTAATTGCTTAGGAAACTATCTGTGTTATAGTATGCAGTTATGTAGTAAGCTCACATTCTCTCCTTCTACCTTGACTCTAAGTAACCTGCAGGGATCACACAAACTGTATCATGCGGAGCCAAGACTTTTTCCCTTACGGCTCAGTATATTAATCTTAACAATGGAAAAATGACAGTAAGTTGCTAATTTAGCTGACAAAAGTAAGTAGGTTTTTTATTCTTCTTACTGACTCACCTTGCTACATGTGGGTATCCCAGTTCATATGGTACGTAAGACCACCTAGAGACTGACACTATTAGATTACACCATTACATGTCTATGAGCAAATTCTTTGCTGATATAACTCTATTAATGTCAGTGGAGTTGCGCGAGCAGAAACTTTGGCCCTATACGTATTGCAGTGAAACAAGAATTGTCTTGCTTCTGGGGTTTTAAATCACAGCTTTAACATTTTGAAACAGATATTTGCAAGTATTGTAGCAGACTAGAGAAACAATGTATATAGTGATTATTAATCTGTTTGTTAGTTCCAGAACTGCCCCTGATGTTTACAGACATTAAAAAAAAAAGGTCCTTGTCCTGAGGAGATCACATTAACATATAGACGGTGTAGTTAAACATCACGGGCAGTCAAGTAATTTCTCCACAAATAATGCCCATGGTGCTTATGCCTTGCTGTTCCACAGGCACACAAGTGTTTAGGGAAAGGGAGAAGAGTGAAAGGAACCTAAGGAGTACAGGATCTACACCCTGTCAGGTGCAAGGCTCCAAAATGCCTTTTTGAGGTGGGGCAGCTGTGGGACACACTGGCTAGCACAGCTGGTGGAGCAAGCAGGAAAAAGTATGCTGTGCACCCTGAAGGGCTGTATCAGCCAGCACAATCCTCATGCTCAGCTGGGAGCTCCAGGAAGAATTCTCTTTCCTGGGGACAGAATTCCTCCTGGACCTCCACCTATAGTATTGTGGCTTAAAGGTACAACTGAGCCCACATTGTGTATAGACCTCAAACCATGGGAGGAATATTGCAGTGGTAAAATGGGGGAGGGGTGAGATGAGAGGGAAATGCTATTGAGAGAATAGAATTCTTTTTTTTTTTGTGGGGGGGGGGAATTGATTTGTTTTTAAGTTTGTTTTAAATCCTGTATTCTGACACAGTTTCTTCAAAGCCACTAAAATTCACTAATATCCTCTTCTGCCTGGAAGCCTGCGTGACTTTAGTTGGACAAGAAACACAAGGATGTTTTTTTCTGGGAAAATCAGTCTAAGTCAAAATTTTCATGTGATGTTCTCAGACCTTAATTTCTTGTGGGAAACACTTCCATGTTTTGTTTGGGGTTGGGATATGGGGTGCTGTTTGCATAGGGCTTTTGTTCATAGCTTCCCACTCAGATTTGACCTCAGTGTTCATAAAACTGAGAAGCTAGCATGAACCCTCTAAGCTTAATTACCAGCTTAGATTGCTTGATATCGCTGCCACCAGCCCAAAAATTTCCAGATGTCTTGGCTCACTCTGGTCTCCCAAAACCTTCCCTGGGGACCCAAGACTCAGAGGCTCTGAGTCTTACCATAAAGGGAAATAAACCATTCCCCCACCTCTCTCCACCCCGAATTTCCTCTCTGGCTAACTGAGAGTTACTGATGCAACTCTTTACATCACAATACCAAGAAGCATGTCTCCTCTCTTCCACAAAGAGACAACCCAAAGACAAGGAAACAGAAAGATTCTCTCTCTCTTCCCCGTAGCTTCTTCCCGCCCGGGACACTAGGAGAATTAAACACAGAGAGAGTTTCCCCCTCCCCTGTCTTTCCTTTCTCCCACAATTTCCTGGTGGGTCAACTAGAAAAAAAAATCACAGTCTTAAAAAGCAAAACTTTTAATAAAAAAGAAAGAAAGAATAGAATAACAGTTCTCTGTAACCTAGATGGTAAGATACAGAGTTTTCAACTTATAGAAAATGAATAAACAATAGAAAAGGATAAACAGCCTTATTCAAAAACCATACAATTTAAAGTACTTATAGCCAAAAACACATAAAGACTCCACCAGCCAGATACACAGATGCAAATACAGCAAAACAATTTAAAAGACTATACTTTGCTACCTTGTACTTACTACTGGGAACAGAAAATCAGAAGGACTGGAAATAGACCCTCTCATAGCTGAGAGAGCACAGAACAGACAAAAGACCCAAGACAAGAAAAACCACAAATACCTCCCGTAAGCTTTGAAAAATCTGGTTTCCTGATTGGTCCTCTTGTCAGGTGTTTGGTTCCCTTTGTTAACCCTTTACAGGTAAAAGAAACATTAACCCGTAGCTATCTGTTTGTGACAGCTTTGGACTGCTATGTTACTGGGCCTGTAAGCAGGTACGCTAGCTCACCAGCAGGTAAGAACCAATAATACACTCAAGTCTGTTTCAAAGCAATTCCCCTGACCAATGCAGGCAGGTCCCAAAGGCTTGTCCCTTACCTCTGTCACAGGCCCATCCACAAAGAAATAGGAAACACTCATCTTTAAATCCCCTGGTGGGTCATGTGACAGGCAAGTAGCCCTTAACTGTTTCCTGTCTGTTTTACCGTGACACAGGCCCCAAATTCATCTCGGATATAACTGCTTTGAACTTAGTAGACTTAAACCCTGGGTAGACTTAAATCGTTGAACCTGAGTTGCAATCACCCGTATAAAGGGAGAATAACTGGAAATGGCTGATCACTGCAATGCAGAAATCTCACTACATATGCTTGAATTATACATGGACTTGTTAGACTAAAAGAGGCTTTTTAGTTTTCAGCATTGCAAGTCCATAAACATTCATGACGACCTTAGTTTGTTTTCTCTCTTTTCGTTACTTCTTGGCCTTTCAAACAAATGGCAACAATAAAACAGTTCTACGTAGATCTCGCACTGATTAACAAGTGTTGGAGTAGGCACAGGTGGATTAATATTTCTGAAGTCCTGGGCCAGAACAAGTGGGGGGCCCCTCCCTACCCCTTCCACCTATGGTTCCACTCCCATTTTGCCCCCTCCACATGTGCACATGGCCCTATCCCTTTCTGCTCCTTCCCTGGGGCCCTGCCCCTGTTCCACCCAGGGTCTCCCCTAATCTCCCCCCTCACGATGGCCCCAAGACCGGAGAAGCTCTGTCCCCCCACTGCCTGGCTGCTGCTGAGGCCAGGATCTGGGGGTGTTGAGGGCTTTCCCCGCCGCCACACCTGGCGCTGCTGCCAGGGAATGGGGTCAAGGTTGTGGGGGGGGGCTTCCCCCACTGCTGCGCCTGCCCTGCCCACCCGGCACTGCCACGAAGGAGTGGGGTCTGGAGTCACTGAGGTTTCCCCTGCCTGGCCCATGGGCAGTGGAGTCGGGGGTGCAGGGTGCTTCCCCCACCTCTGCCCCACCCTGCCTGCCCAGGGCTGCTGCCTAGGAACGGGGTCAAGGCACAGGGCTTTCCCCACTCACACAGGGCTCTGAGGCCTCCCAGTTGGCTGGAGCCCCTGGGCTAACCACCACTGGGAGCAGGGCTCAGGAGTATATTCAGGCCCTGATTCACCACCACATTACTCCAGTTTTACACTCCATTATACCAACATAAAACTGGAGTAAGGCAGGGCCTCAGCTTGCATCTTTCAAAAATTTTAACATCTTTATTTTGCATTTTTGTATCTATATTTGCAAGGGATAGCTCAGTGGTATGAGCATTGGCTATTAAACCTAGGGTTGTGAGTTCAATCTTCAAGGGGGCCATTTAGGGAACTGGGGTAAAAAAAAACTGTCTGGGGATTTGTCCTGCATTGAACAGGGGGTTGGACTAGATGATCTCCTGAGGTCCCGTCCAACCCTGAGATTTTATGATTATCTAGGAACCTAGTTGTTGTCTCTCAGGATAAAATGCAAAAAATAAACAATGAGCTTTTACAGAAGTACGTTACCTGATGTGCACTGTCCAGCTGCATCCAGAATATGACTTTAACTTTGGGAGCTTCTTCTAGCCTCTCAGGTCTTTGTTCTGTTTCATGTTACATTATCTAATTACCTTCGGATCTCTTGTGAAAATGCTCATAAGGAGATAAGAAATTTTGAAGCAGCAAGAAAAGGTAATCTGGCCCAATATGCCTGTCCTTAAATTCATTACACTCTTCTTTCTCTTCTAGTTTTGTTGTGTTTTATTTTGCTGCAGATTGACAATAAGCAGAGGAGAAAATGGCCAACTCCTTGCACAAAGTAATTTCTCTACAAATAATGCTCGTGGTGTTTAGCACTTATAACTATAGGCATATTAAGGCTTCTTGGACCCAGGCCCACTGGTCTGTGGAGTTCAGAAAAGCACACACATTCATTTTGTTGTTAGCAGCATTAACTTTCCTCTCATTGGCATCTATCTCGGTAAATCAGGGGCTACTGTGTAGTGGTAATGGGGGAGTCAGTGTCAGGATAGCTCTTGAGTGAGTCATGCTGTCAATGGAAGAAGAGGACAGAGAACAGCATGGAAAAACATGGATTCCACAGGGAGGATTTAGTATGTGTGATTTCCAGTCCTATAATCCTTGAGGACCCTCTTCACTGTTGCAGAGCTACATCTTCAGGTCTCCTACATCTTCTGCATGGTGGCATCTCCTTTTCCCCTGAACAGAGAATGCATTGGGAACTCTTCAAGTTCATATCCACTGCAGTAGTGGAAAGAGAATCCCTGGCTAGGCCCTGCACTGATGCCTGGGCACAGAGGGCATGTCAGAGGTGTGGCTAGAGCAAAAGGGTGTGTCAGGAGTGTGACAGCAATCCAGTAATCCTCAACTGTTGGAACTGGTCTCTGTGGGCCATTGCAAACAGGAATAATTCAGCCTGATCTAAGTTGTTCCAAAATGGCCTCTGATAGGCCACAAGATTAGGGGCACCTTTAGTTTCTCTCAGGTTCAATTCTGAGCACAGCTGGGCCAGTCTCAGGGATCAAGCCTTAAATTTTAGAGCACTCTTTCTTCCCCTTGAGCTCTCCTATAGAGGATGTTAACTTAGCCCTATGGCTTTGTTTATGATGGATTTTCATATAATTTATGCAGATAATCACATACAGTAAGTGCCCCACTTTGGTAAATTATATATTGGGTCATGTTCCCTTACCTGTATGATTCATTTACCCTATCATTGTTAGTGTAAATCCTTACATCATCCATAGGACAGTGAGTAGATCCCTAACTAGATACATGTCAGAATGTGTTACTGAGCACGAAATAGGGACCTTCCTGGTGCATGATCACCAGTGCAAAAGCTAAAAGAGGATAAAGAAAAAGTCAGAGGCATAACTGAAATAATGCCAATCCATGAAACAAAAGCATGGGTCATTTTTTGTCATCCTGGGGTTCAAGTTCTGCTCTCACACCACTGTAAATTCAAAATATCTGCATGTTGAAGTCAGTGGGCTTACTCTGGATTTACACCGATGTAAACAAGAGCTGAATTTGGTGTGTAAATTAGACTAGTCTTCTTGAAGCAGGTCCTAAGCACATGATTACTAATTTATCTCCTATGTAAATGCCAGAATATTCATCAACACAGAAGAATTCTGTGTTCACATAAACATACCATTCATTCATTTTGAAAAAACAAACTCTATGAGCTAAGAATTCTGTAGACTTTTATAAGTCTCAGAAGGAATGTTTATTTAACACAAGCTACAACTGAATCCCATTCTAGAAAAAAAAACAATTATGTTCTAACTTCAGTTTTTTCTCTTCACTAGCTCTGATGACTACACCATCCCCTTTGAATGCCTCTTCCCCATTCTGCCTTTGCTCACTTAAGGAAAAAGATGTAATTAATTTAAAAAAAATCAAAAGGCCAAGAAATTAATTTTTAAAATGATACTTAAAACATCATATCCCTTCCAGCCTGTACCTCCTCCATGTAAGATAGAGGTCTATGACAAGTATCTCAGATAACTGACATGTTAAAAGGGTTTACGATAGGCCTAGATGTCTAAACAGCAGGTTTGAGATGAGGCTTACAATGTCTAAGCAGCAGGACCAATGTGGATAGAAAACAGTTAACAATTTTGCAGCACCTGGAGTGAGGATAGTATAACAGGAAGATGAGATGGGAGGGGGATAGGTTTGTGGTGTGTATATGAAGTATAAGATATCAGCTGCTAATGTTGCTGCCATGTCAAGGGAATCAATTTGATGGAAAGTCTCTGATCATGTAGGTGAATGTGAATGGTCAGCTGAACCAGAGTTTAACAATTCACCCCGGTGGTCCAACAACGGGGCTTTCCAGTTTGAGCTTTTGCATCCAAAGTTCATGTAGCTTATCACCTCTTTCCTCTTCTCTCCCACCCTCTAAAGCAAAAGATTTGAACAGTGACAGATACATGAAAAATCAGATCACATAAACACCTTGTCCATTTCCCTCTAAACATTATAACTATCGCTGCCAGGGAAAGTGCCACTCTTTGACAGGGTGCAGCATGTGCTCCCATATTCTCACCTGTTAGGCCAGCTTCACTAGCCAGCACAGAGACAGAGCAGGACCAGGGGCCAGCACTTTCCCTCCAACAGCGTCACTTGCCTAGAGCAGACCTTGTTCTCAGGGAAGCGTAAAGACTGCAATTGTGCCCAGACCTAGCACAGGTCTCCAAGTGTGAGAAGGGTTCGTTGTGCCCTTTCCATACCTTCACACAACCACACACAGGCTGAGCACAATCAAGCCCTATGTATTTTTAATTGGCATATTTGTTCTGGCTGTCTACATACTGCAGTTTTGGAATCTCCTGGCATTTTGTCAACTAATTGCTATTCCCCATCTCTAGCCCATTCAGGATGTTGGTTCCATTACTTGAAGGAGGGAATGGAGATTGCATAGCGTAAGATCCCTGCTTTGGACGCAATGCTGTTTGGTCTTGATCTAAACTGTATACAATGCACCCCAATTCCCTATGAAACCATGTAATAATAATAATGAAATAAGTCTGTCTTTGTTTGTTAGCCTGATGTCAGGGAGGAAGACGGTACCCCTTGACTTCCACCACTGACTCTGTTATTTACACTCCTGTCATCAGGGAATCTGGTTCAACTACCTGATTTGATGGCCCTGGGCTTGGGGCTATATACCACCTTCCAGTTTTTTCCCTCTGGTTCCTTTCTGATTTTTTTTTTTAAAGAAAAGATATGAAACTATATGCTTTCCTGACACTCCATCTCTTCCATACTATACACATGTTCTGTTGTTAATGTCTTAAGGGTTATTAAGTTCACTTGCAAAATCTCACTTCTGTTCCTCACATTTGCCACATGTGCCCTAAGACCTACCTCTTAGTTTTGTGCTTGTTAGTTTTACAAATAATTGTGTAGCTAAAAAAGGCTACATAATAAATAACACATAATGCACTAAAATAATCTAAACGTTGAAAGCAGAACACAGAGGCAATTATCTCCACATATTAAAATTACAATGGAACAGAGAAGGCTTAAAGGCGTCAATAAGTGCCAGGAGGAAATGCTGACTAGTCAAGAGCCAGCAGGCCTATTAAGAAGGTTTGCCCTTCCCCCCTCCAACCCCTCGGCGGCCCTGCCGGTATGGACCCTACTGGCAGGGCCCCTGACAGGGAGGCAAAAGGGGGCAGGGACATTAAAGGGCTGCAGTGCTTTAATGTGGGCTGGGCATGGGCCGGTGCGAATTCTTACCGGTATGGAGTACCGGCCCACTTTCATCCCTGGTATAGCCTGATACTTAGCTTATGGCCACAGCAACACCATGCGTGGCCCTGCAGAGGGGTGCTGTGAGGCAGCACCATCTGCCACAGTACTATAGTTATGCTTGTACTTATGGAATTGTCTAATGATCTGTGTAAGTCTTCCCCTACTCTTCTATGCTTGTGTGAGAGAAGCTGATGTTGGGCATGCTAGGAAGTTACAATTCTTTCTTTCTTACAGCCCTTAACTATAGTCTTTACTCTAAAGAGGAATGCCACTGACACTCATGGGAATACTCACATGAGCAAGGGTTGCAGAACAGGGCCATTACTGGCTTCTTTTCGTAGAACTGGAAGGACACAAAGAACATTTTCTTATAAAATAAGATCATTGACCAACTCTTGCTGTCCTCGCTGACATGAAAAGCACTAATTAACTCAACAGGACTCCTTCTGTGAGAAAGGCAAGCACGATTTGTCCCCACAATTTTTATTTTTCTGGTGATGGAAGCAAAATGCATGACTTTCCCATTTGCTACCTCTAGGAGAGTAATTTGCTGCACACACACAAGCAGTACTGTGGCAAACTACTGGGAAGCACAATTTATCATTTAAAAATAAATGCATAAAAATACGTGGGTCAGATCCTGAGCTGGTGGAAATTGGCATAGCTCCAATGACTTAACGCTCATTAAACTAAACCTACACCAGCTGAATATATAGCCCATAAAATTTAAGTAATCTGAGCCAATTCACTAGGTAAAAGAAAGGGGACGTTGGCCAAGGTTAACATTATATAAGAATGGTTATCCCTGAATACATATAGTGGGAGGTTGGAGACAGAAGGAGCTGCCATGTGAACAAATTCAGTAGTGGGAGTTGATGTTCCCTTGTAGTCAGGGGAGCCCTTCCATCAAATTGGGGGCTTAACTCAGTTGTTCCCGACAGAGGATTTCAATCCTATTTAAGTGGAATCAGAATTCGACAGAAATAATTGATTAGAATGCATGGAGCATTCCTATCAAATCCAGGCTACTAATGAATCCATGGATAAGGTCCATTAATTTCAATGCAGCCAAACTTCAAATGTGTTAAAATGCTATGAAAGAGCATTGGCTGCATATGTGCACTTACTAATTTCTAAATGTTAATTTCTAGCTGATTTTAAGTTATTCTTTTTTAGATGCTGTAAAAACTCAATCCAACTCATATTTTCATGCTTTTAAAAATCAGCTGTTTTTGTTATGTAGAAGTGGGCAAAATTGATCTGAAATACAATTTTTTTTTATTTGCAGAATTTGTAATTTTAAAAGTGCCTTAATTTAATGTTTTCAGACAAACTTCTTTTGGGGCTAAGACAATATGTGCCAAATTTCAGCTCAGAAAGAAATTTTCTCATGTTACAACATCCTGAAACAGAGGTTTATAAAGGAAACAATCGAACAGCCTTAACATTAGTAACATAGACATAATGGTATAATTCACATTCTTAATAATTTTTAATGCATAGTTTGCTGCTTATTTCATCCCTTCAAACCAAATTGATGGGTGAGTTTAAGGGCTCAGCAGAATATAAATTATACCAATTTAAACTCACACCAACTTAGTGACATTTTCACTTCTAAATCTGCTCCACTGAAGTGTTTAAGGGAGTGTAATTTACAGCACTGGGTAGCCAGGAGACAGATTGCAAAAGAAGGGGATAAGATGGTTAAAATAGGCCAGCTCACCTTCTTCCTGCTCCCTTACGCTTCGTTAGACCTACTTTCACATATTTAACTGCACTTACCCCCATTTACTGAAATGTAACTTACACCACTTTACACATACCTCCTCTGAATTTAGCCCTCTATCTTTTCACCCTGGTCCCCTATGTCAACTTGCATCAGCATTGCCACCCTTCAGTAGCTAAGTGGGATCCTGCTGCAGGCTTCCCAGCAGCAGAGTACAAGTGGGTGTCAATCTACTCCTCTTTTAATTTCTGCTGCTGAATCTGACTCTTTCTTCAGGAGCAATCTGCTTTGCAAAGCAGTTAACTGGCAAACTGAGGCCTAGAAATTCATTGTGGCACTAGTTGCGTTTGTTGATCTGCAGGAGCCCAGAAGCACATACCCTCAGATGTCAGATGTTATGGTTGTGTGTGAACATAAAATATGAAAATCTGATCATTTTGGACTGGCCAAAATGTATTACTTCAAGGTGCGCCAAAGGCACCACAGACTGCTAAATTCTAGAGTGATTAGCAGAAAGGCTTTATTTAAATCGGAGTATTAATCATTGACTCTGTGAAGATTTTCAACAAATGATGTAATGAAGACAAGACTAGAACAGTGAGGAAGGAGACTATCAACATTCCTAATCTCTTGAATCCAGTACCTATTTGTTGACATATTGTTAACATTAAAATAAATAAAACTTAGAAACGAAGAAAGTTTTTGTGGTACAAGCTGTAACAAAAATAGCTGGGAGTTTTTCAGTGGGTTTAAAATAAACCCCTCACTTGGGTGCCTGTTATATATGAATGTTTTTGCTGAAAAGAAATTGCAAAAAATATAAATAAGAAAACAAAGCACTTTTTAAAGTGAATTCATTTTTTCAGAATCGACTATTATTAGCCATTAAATAAGTAGGTAGATGTTTCTGGAAATGCTGAATAGTATGTAGTGCATGCTTTCATTGTGCTTCCTGGCATTATGGAATAGTATGTCTTATATGGAAATATAATGATCGGTTCTGTTAAATCATGTTCAGTCAGCTTATATAATAACACCTATATTTTGTTATTCATTTCAGATTTCAGAGACCTATGCCTTCCTGCCTAGAGAAGCGGTGACACGATTTCTAATGAGCTGCTCAGAGTGCCAGAAAAGAATGCATTTAAACCCAGATGGAGCGGATCATAAAGGTAGTTTTAGTGTCAAATGGTGGGATGTAAAGTAATTTTATTCCTAATAACCATTTATATTTTCCTAGTTTAAGTGAAGGTTCATAAAAATTTGGTAGACTGGAACAGTTCAACAAGTCAGATCCTCTCATTTAGTTAAGTTATAAAGTAGTGAATCTTCTGCATTCACATAAGGGATGGAATGTAATGCCATGCTCATCCTCAATAGAAAGATGATTTTACCTGAAGGAAATCATTTATTTTAGTTTGGAAATGTTTATACATCCATTTAAAAGTAGGGGATAGATGGGGTGCATGCACTGTAGTCATTGAGGATAGAAGAGCTCATAATTTTTCCTGGGTTTGTGCTTGATTCACATATTTTTTCCATGGAAACTTCTATCTGTACAGCCAAAGAGCAACTGAAAATGCCAAAGTTGGAGCCAAATGACAGAAACTGTCTGACATTTGACTGCAGATTAGACAGAGGTGCCCTCCAATATATCATGCATAATAAACATATTTATGTTACAGATAATGGAAAACCTCCAACTTTGGTGA
Organism: Chelonoidis abingdonii; assembly: GCF_003597395.2. Taxonomy (NCBI): domain Eukaryota; kingdom Metazoa; phylum Chordata; order Testudines; family Testudinidae; genus Chelonoidis; species Chelonoidis abingdonii. The sequence continues at coordinate 224,468,621 of NC_133770.1, read as the reverse complement.
CCAGTATGATTGATTACAATATGCCAATTACTATGGCCTACATGAAGCACATGAAACTGCAGCTATTAAATTCACAACAAGATGAGGTAAAAATTCAAATATTCAAAGTTCGTTTACTGTTGCTGTTATGGGCCAGATACTCATGATCTGCTTAGACCCAATGGCTTTGGTGAAGCACTCTGTGCTGCTGTACAAGAGGTATTAGTTCAAGTGTTAGACAATGCCTTTTACGTGACTGGGCCAGTGGGGGCTGCGAAGGGTCTGGAGGCAGTATATCCAGTCATGGATTAGTCCTGTGCTTGGCAGTGACCTCCACTTTCAGAGGGGACATTATTATCAGGTCCTGAAGTGAATGCAATCCAGTTCTCAATGTCAGTAGTCAAGATACAACACAGTGTGGGAGTGCAAATGGAAGCAATAACAGGATTGGTTTGGATCACTAGGACTAAGGACCTCACTGGGAAGCATATAGCGAATTAATCCATCCTTCCTAGCAGCTCCATCCTTAATTCAGCAAACACTTAAGTTTGTGCATTGAGTTAAGCATATGCCTAAATGCTTTGCTGAATTGGAGTTTCTATCAGAATGAATAAAAAGGGAATCAGGCTAAGAACTGGGCTTTGTCAAAGGGAATTGGGACTAAACCGCTTTTTTGATTATTTATGTTCTTTTCCTTGATTCATGCTGCACTTTTTCAGATACTGGAAAATGCTTCATGAATTGGATTGGAGCTTGAAAATTATTTGTAATAAACTCACTTTGACAGAAACGTATTCATTTACCATGCAAGCTGCCAAATAGTTAGGAGCCCAGTTCTATGCCAGCCAAAGAACAGTCTAACATGCTGTGTCCTTCTGCCTGCCTGGAAAAAATAATCTGAATTTGATTTTTATTTTAAAGAAAAACCTTTAAAAACAACCGTAACAGCTGGATTATGGCAAAGACTCTGATTGACTCTTGAACTCTGCAAAGCCAGTGAGATTCTCTTTCATAATAAGTAGCTATAGACTATTGTTGGGAATTCATGAACTGTTCAAATCCCCACAAAGACTGGATTGTCAGTACTTCTCTAAAAATAGCAGGGATTTCTTTTCTTTACTGGGTTTTTTTTTGCAATTCCCTATGAGAACTCCACACAACTACTGCCTGATCTCCTCTTCCCTACAGCCAGGCTCCCCTGAGTTCGCTACCTCTGGTTGGGAAGCCAATTCCAGAACCACCAACAGCAGGAGATTGGAGGCTTTATCCTTGCGGTGCTGCTTAAAGCTACTTTCTTCTTTCACTTTTCCCCTTCCTCCCATTGAGAATCACTCTTGTCATACAGGGCACAGCCGGGGCAGCTCTATGTATTTTGCCACCCCAAGCATGGCAGTCAGGCTGCTTTCAGTGGTGCGCCTGCGGGAAGTCTGCTGGTCCTGTGCCTTTGGAGTACCCGCTGCTGAATTGCCACCAAAGCCGCGGGACAGGCGTACCTCCTACAAGTGTGCTGCCAAAGGCAGCCTGACTGCCACCCTCACGGCAACCAGCAGCACACCCCCCGCGGCTTCCCGCTCCAGGCACACGCTTGGTGCGCTGGTGCCTGGAGCCGCCCCTGGGCACAGCACTAATGCTAGAGTAGGGCCATCTACTACAGTGTACTCCTCCCCTACCACAGCTCGAGAATTTCAGTATTGTCCTTTCTGGCCTAATGACAGGAATCAGGCCCCCTGCAGTGTACCAGTTTTCCATCCAGGTCAGCCAGCAGGAGTGATATAATGGTAGTAGGAAGCACTCACTTCTTCCTGCACTCCCTCTGTAGCTGACAGCATGGCGTCTTCGATCATGCAAACCCAGTCTTGCTGTGTATGAAATCTGTGCCACATTGTAGCAAGGAATGGTGTTGCAATTTTTAATGTATTTTACTTGCACAATGAGCATTCGCTAATAAGCAGCAGCATTGCAAGTGACGTTCTCACGGTCATTTTTAAACTTGTCTCACAACTGATACATACCTTCAGTGCCTAGATATTATATTTTGGCACCAAGAACAAAATGGCAGTGAAAATGTAACAGTATGAAGTAGGAGCATTTCTGCAACACATCTTCAAACTATTGCATGCAATATGGTGCACTTTAAAAATCCATCCTTTGATTTATACTAAGAGTCTGTTTCCAAGGTTTCACTCATCATCTTTGTATCATTGTGGGAAGAGAGGATCTGAGGTGACAACCAATGTATATACTACAGCTAGCCAGCATAGTAATCCAGTCCCTCATAAATAGTAGTCTGTCACCCAAACACATTGGGCTAAACAGTAGTTTTTAGATACAGCCCTTGATAAGGATGGTGTGCAGAGCCACCCTGGCCCACCAGGAGCTCACGGCAGCACTGGAGAATTTGCCTCTGTGCTGCAGCTGACAACAGCCCCCCGCTCCCTCTCCATGCACCCCCTGCCCCATAGAAGATAGGGTAGAGCAGGATTGCACATCATTTACAGAGCCAATGGAGCCCCAAGGGTATTCTGGAGCCCCAAGGGCCAGGAGCAGAAGAGGAGGTGTGGCCAGCATTCCCCTATGCCTTGTTATTCTCCAGCTGGGCAGGTTGATAGGGGGCATGGGTAGCCAGGATTGCCCTAGCCTGCTCTAGGAGCCAAACCAGCCCTCAGCAGCCCCAGAATTAGCAAGGTGTGGGCTACCTCCCCTTGGGTCCCTGCACTGGCCCTAGAATCTATCCCATTGTGCCTGAGGGCTGGGGAAATGTAGATGCTGATACAACCTTTGAAAGAGTGCAGTGTGCATTTCCCCTGTACAAAATGGTGTGTTGCCTGCACAAAATTCTCTGTTACACACAAGGCACCCACCTTTACCCAATTCCTAGGGCGCAAGGTGTAACCCACTTGATTTAGGCACCCCCATTCTTTCCAAGTCCCTAGGGCTCTGGGCGAAAGGAACCGACCCTTACCCTGTTCCTAGGGCTCAGGGAGTACTCTAGTTAATTTAAATATCTACTCTTACTCTGTTCCTAGGATTCAGGTCATAATCTTTTGAGGGTTTACGGGGTCTTTTACCAGTGAAAAAGCCTTACACAGTAATATCCTTAACTTCTATTTATTAACAGTTACCAAAACAGAATACCCTCGCTATGCATACAATGCTCACCACTCCCAATAAGGCACATGAACTGTTCTTGATGGACAGTCAGGGACAGGGCATCTGTGGACTCCAGCTTCTGCACGTTGTGACTGGCAAGGTGTTGAGGTCTGGCAGCTCTGATCTTGGGGCTTTCTTTTGGACCAGTTTATATAGTGAAACGTGAGTCTTGCTTAGCTGTACCTTAACCAATCATTTTACTAAAATATCACTAAACAATTTTCTAACCAATCCTAACATATTGTAAAACAATTCTTTAACCAATCATACCCCACCAACTTAACTGATTTACACCTTGCAAAATTAGTTATGTAACAGACAATCAAAGAACCAGAGACTACACAGATAAACAATAGAGAAGTGGAGACCATAAAAACAAAATAAAAAGTAGGGATTTCACAGCTACAACTGTTGATAAGTGATTTCTTGCCAGACAGAATGTTATCGAAGTTTTCTTTAACCATCTTAAGAGCTGTTTCTTTATCTGGTGATGGTGGGTACTGTTAGTACAGGAGCACCTTCTTAACATCCCAATATTATATTGTTTTAATGTAATTAAATGGAACGTGAGGATGTGACTTTCTGCTGCTTGGCTTATGGTTGCTGCTCTTCTAATATGACTGCACAAAAAGGCCTCAGACCTTGTAATATGGCTACAGGAAAAGGCCCCATCCTTGCAGGTGCAGAGGGAGACTGGGTCTTGCCCTTGCATCTCTTCTTCCTATCAGGAGGCTACTGTTGCTGTGGGCACACTAGCCTCCAGCAGCTCTTACATTCCAGCTAGTCTGTCTGATGGCTTTGTTGTGGTACCCATCACCATAGTATTGGAGCAACTCGCACATTAATGAGATTGCCTTGCCCTGGTGCCCTTGGTGGAGGTTCTGGCTCTTCCCCCTGTTCAAGTTGTAGAAAGCTTTGCTTGGGGTGGGGTGTTTTGTTTATTGTAATCCAAGGACTGGGTCTGTCATTAACACCTGTGTCGAGGTATAAGGGGGAGTTTTCCAGCACCCTCTCCTCACTCTGACACCTGTCTGGGGTTAGGAACAGTCTAGCCCTTTACCTGTCCAATTTAGCAGTTAGTGACACTGGCTCTAGGGAAACATTCTCCCCTGCAACTAAAGAAATATCAATATTGTCCAGAAAAATCATTGAGACAAAAGAGAAAGGAGTTCATTTGGGGACCAGGTGAAAAGAAAATAATAATGATATTAATCTTCATCCAGACCAGTTCATTAACATCTAATTCTAGCATTAGCTGAACTTTTCTAAATCATTCATGGTTACTAACAAACAAAAAATTAAAATGCAGTCCATTGCCTGCTACTTAAAATTCAGTCTTTAGGAAAGAGCAAATGAATATGCCTCATTCTTCATAAAACATTTAGAACTCTTCTTCAGTGGATACTGTTTCATCTTTGGGTTTTCTCTAAAACTCTCTTGGCTGCTAACAGACAAGCCTTTGGAAATGTTGTTATACTCTTAAAAGTGACTGCAGAAATGTCATGGGGGCTTTCCATGTTTGTCTCTCATTGACTTCCAGCTCAAACTCCAAACCCTGCAATCACTTATGAACATGCTTAACTTTAAGCACAGGTGTTGAGCTATTGATTTCAGTGGGACTATTAACGTGAGCTCACGCATCGTCATCAATAATAAAGATTCTGTAATCAGAATTAGTAGTTAAAAATTATACTGAAGATGTGTGAGCCAGAAAAAAATCCATCTCACTCTCCCACAATTATATTAGCTAGTTTTGCCTTTGATTTCATTGTGAGCAAGACTGGGCCAGGGAGGAGTAAGAAGATGCCAATTTTGACTTCACTGAGTCCAGAATTTCACTATAAAGTCGCATATTGTCAATGGCACCACTCATTCAGGTAAGGTGAGCAATTCAAGCACAAAAAATGGAGAACTGTCTTGTTCCACTCAGATTTAATAGCCAAAAGTTGTCTTGAGTTTTCAGACTACTAACACTTTGCTTGTACGAAATAGTCTTGAGAACACTTACTAATATTTGTATTATCATAATTAATTAAACCTGAACGGTACTTGTCAAATAAATGATCTAGTACATTTTGTGATGCATTATCCTCGATCTTATGTTGGTTTCCTTACTCACTAATTCAGCAAGGGTCCCCTAGTCATTAGTATGAATTAGCAAATATGTGTAGCATGAACATCATATCTGAAAGTTATCTTGACTTTTCCTAATGCAAGTGAAACATGAAATTTGAAATTTGCAGGATGAAAGTTCCATAGAAAGTGATGAGTTTGATATGAGTGACTCCACCAGGATGTCGGCTGTGAACTCTGATCTCAGTTCTAATCTTGAAGAAAGAATGCAAAGTCCTCAGAATCTGCAGAGCCAGCAAGATGGTAAGCCTTTTAATAAATAATAAAATAATAATAATAATAATAATAATATTAATATAAAAATAGTATGGTTCTCCCTCTTTTGTGCATTACCTTCATTCAGCACCTGCCATGCCCTTTACTTGAGAATCTATTTTAAAAGGGAACTTGAGACATAGGTTCACTTTGTCTCAACACACGAATGACAGGGCTGGGTTTTTTTTGCCAGCTACAAGTAGGCACTTTTACACCACGGCATGCTGGTTTTTTTATATTATTAAATATATAGTGTGTACACACATGGTATAAGGGGAAGTAAAATTCCTGCAGCCCGTCATCTCTGCATGGCTATCTAGACATTGGGTCCAGGAATGGAGAGACAAGGGGTACTGCACGGCTGCCTACTCTTCCCTCACCTGGAATCTTAGTTCTAAGTACCAGTCTACCACCCTCCAGCAGCAAGGGAGAAGGAGAGAGGGAACTGTGGCTGCCTGCACTACACATGCTTCCCTGGGCGGTTTCTGGGCTGCAGTGGACTGAACTGTGTGTTGGGACACAATCTAGCCCATAGTTCGGGTAGATACTCTCTTTATATCCAATCACAGGTTATACTTATTTCTATGGAGCCTGCTTTTGTGCTTTCCCCCCCAAGACCACCACAAAATTCACCATGAAAATATAGTTCATTCTTTGTTATATAAAAAACCTAAACAGATGGGAGAACTAAAGAATTAGTGTAAGCCAGACAAAGAGTATACACTGAAACAATACGTCTTTAGCTTTGTAGATATATATATATATATATATATATATATATGAGATTCACTTGATGAAATGATTTAGATTTCAGGACTGTTGCTTAAAGCAGTGATGTCAAACATGACCTGTGGGCTGGATCTAGCCCACTTGGTGCATTTATTTGACCCAACAGAAGTCATGATCCAGAAACTAAGCTTTTGGTAAAAATAAAAAGTACGTTTCTAGCCCGTGTGAAGACAACATTCCACACAAGAAGAGAGTATATATCAATACAGCAACATCTTTCTGGGTCTGCAAACAGCTTCAGACAATGGCTCAGAGTATGAACTCCCCCGTTCCTTAGTTATCTTATTGGAGTGTTGTCTCCAAAGCCCAGTGAAGACACATGAGTGTCAATATTAACTATTTAATCACAGATAGTTTTAGTGGATGGAATGGGGGTAGGGCTGGAAATGAAAAATGGGTTGAGAATTGGGAGTTGCTGCAGGGAAAGAAATGCAGAAGGAAGAATGGAGGAGACACACAAAGACAGGGAAGAAGGAGAGAAACAAAGAAAGAAGAATGGTGAAGAAAGAGAAACAAAGGATAGAACTAGTGGTGATGTAAAAGTGAATCTTTAGTCATTTAAATTTAGAAACCAGAATTCTACCCTGGATCTCTGCACAAACTGGTCATTGATTTCAGTGGAAGTTCTGCTTTGGATTGTGGGTGGGGGTATGGGTTATAAATTTATACCTTGGACTACTGATCATAATAAAAAAATAGCTCGGGCTGTGGAGCAGTGGGAGACTATTTTGTGCCACCACAGTCTCCTCTTTGGAAAGACTTTCTAGCATTGGTAACACTTTGCAAACTTTGCATAGGTTAATCAAGCTCTGGGTCTAGTGTGTGTGTACATGTGTGTAATCTGCTCTATTGATATTTATAGATATCACCACCATTGTGGAATCTGAGTCTCTTTGGAGACACGTCCTGATTCACCACTGTGTTACTCCACTTATATTCTGATGTAATTCAACTGAAATCATGGTGTTACATCAGTTTACACTGGAGTGATGCAGTGGTGAAGCAGGCCCTGTCACTCAATTTGAAGCATAGGGTGAAAGACAATTGCCCTGCAAGTCCTACCAGTTTAGTGTATTAGATCAGTGATACTCACACTGAGGCTCAGGGGCTGTAAATGGTTTTTTAATGAGTCTCCTGAGGCTCTTTGCAGCACATGATATTAAAACAGTATGATATATAGTTATTAATCAAATCAGGATGCTTTTATTATTAGCCAGTTTTAGTTGATAAAATAATATTTAGTTAGACTATCCAAGAATATATATATAAATAATGAAGTCACTCTACTCTGGCTCTTTTGGATAATGTTGATTGCTAATTGGGCTCCTGAACCTCTGAGGTCTGAGTGTCACTGTATTAGAGCATGATTCCACAATTGTAAATATAGTTCTTCTTCGAGTGCTTGCTCATATCCATTCCAGTACGTGTATGCGCCGCGCGTGCACGTTCGTCGGAGAACTTTTACCCTAGCAACTCCAGCGGGCCGGCAGGCCGCCCCCTAGAGTGGCGCCGCCATGGCGGGTGATATATACCCCTGCCGGCCCGCCCACTACCATCTGGCAGTCTCCGGCCTCCATTCCCCCCGCTGCTCGGGGTGTGGAGCGCAAGTAATGGTTCCCTCGAAGGGATATGAGTATCTATACGTCCATCCGCCCCCATGTCCCTCGTCGTACAATCTGTAAACGAGAGGGAGCGACAATGGACAAGAAGCTCCGGCTCCGAAGTCTCGCGAGGCGCGGCGTATGGACCTGCTCGGCCATAAGGTCTATTCCGCCGGAGCGGTGCAGCTGCGGGTTTCAAAAACAAGCCTTACTCAGCCGCTACGCATATAATACCTGGGAGGCGGCTGTTTAAATTAGGGAGCTTCTCCCACAAGACGCTCGGCAAGAGTTCACCGCCCTCTGGACGAAGGCAGAAGGGTCGCACGCACTGCACTGCAGGCTTTAGACGCCGCTGATTCGGCCGCTCGGACCATCGCCTCGGAGTCACTATGCTCCGCATCTCCTGGCTACAGGTCTCTGGTCTCCCTCCGGAGACTCCAGAGCATAATACAGGACCTTCCGTTCGAGGGCCAGGGCTATTTTCTGAAAAGACAGACCCGCGCCTGCAAAGTCTTAAGGACAAACAGGGTCTTATGCGTGCCTCGGGATGCACACGCCTGTAACGCAGCATCGTCCGTTCAGACCGCAACAACAGCGCAGGCCCTTCCCGCAGCCCAGACAAAGGCAGGACTTTGCAGGAGACGTAACAGAAGCGGCAGGCGACGACATTCTGGCAACAATGGGGCCAACTCAAGGTCCCTCCAAGCCATCCTCCGGTCCGAAGCCGTCCTTTTGAAGGTGCGCCCGGGGCGCTGTACCAGTTCTTTCCATGGATCCATCCCTCCCTTTTCCAACCGTCTCTCGTTCTTCCTCCCGGCGTGGCACCAGCTTACTACGGACCGTTGGGGCCTCCGCACGCTGCGGCTTGGGTACCACCTGCAGTTTGCTTCGTGCCCGCCCTCCCGCCCTCCTTCCTCGTCCCTCCTCAGGGACCCCTCTCACGAGCAAATCCTCTGCAAGAGGTTGCAACACTCCTCGACAAGGGAGCCGTGGAGGGGGTGCCGGAGGACGACGCGGAAAGGGGTTCTACTCCCGTTACTTTCTGATCTCCAAAGCCAAGGGAGGTCTCCGACCCATCCTCGATCTCCGCGGACTCAAAAGATACCTATTCAAGTTGAAGTTCCGCATGGTTTCCTTGGGGACCATTATCCCTTCCTTGGATCCCGGAGACTGGTACGCCGCCTCACATGCAGGACGCCTATTTCCATATCTCCATCTTTCCGCCATCGCAGATTCCTCCGCTTCATTGTCGGCGGCAGGCACTATCAATTCACGGTCCTTCCGTTCGGACTCTCCACGGCCCGAGAGTGTTCACCAAGTGCATGGCCGTAGTCGTCGCTTCCTCCGTCGCAGTCGGGTGCTCGTATTTCCCTACCTCGACGACTGGCTTATCCGGGGCCTTCGCAGGATCGAGTCCAGGAACACGTCCGGGGGTCAGCCACCTTTTCTCCCACCTCGGGCTATGACTCAATGTGGAGAGTCCACTCTATCCCTACTCAGAGGATAGAGTTCATCGGAGCCGTTCTGGACTCCACCATAGCCCGGGCGGTCCTTCCTCCAGCACGGTTCCAGACGCTGTCAGCCATCATCCGTGGGCTCACGGCCCTCTGACCTCCCTGCACACTTGCCTGACGCTGTTGGGCACATGCAGCCTGCACTTTCATCACGGCGCACGCCGACTCCGCCTTCACCCCTACAATCCTGGCTCATCCCTCAGCTCCGTTCGGCGAGGCGCACCTTGGACAAGTGGTCACGATTCACAAGGCGTCCTCCTTTCTCTCCAATGGTGGCTAGATCAGTCCGTCGTATGTGCGGGGCTTCCATTTCATCAGCCCCAGCCCTCGCTGTCCCTGACGACAGACGCGTCCGATTTGGGATGGGGGCTCACCTGGGGACCCTCCGGACCCAGGGGCGCTGGTCTCCTCCCGAGCTCGCCCTGCATATCAACGTCCGGGAGTTGAGAGCTGTCCGCCTGTTGTCTCGCGTTTCGTCGTCAGATCCAGGGCCGCTGTGTCTCAGTCTTTATCGACAACACGACGGCAGTTTACTACGTGAACAAGCAAGGCGAACGAAATCTCCTCTTCTCTCTCGGGAAGCAACGTACTGTGGGAATTTTGCATAGCCCACTCGGTTCACCTGATTGCTTCCTACTTGCCCGGGGCTCGCAATACCCTGGCGGACCGTCTCAGCCGGTCTTTCAGCTCCCACGAATGGTTCCTTCGCCCGGACGTCGCCCTTGTCTCTTTCCAGCAGTGGGGGCATCCCGCGTGGACCCTCTTGCAACGCGCAGGAACAGGAAGTGCCCGATGTTCTGCTCTTTCCAGGGCCGCGAGCCGGGCTCGATAGGGACGCCTTTCTAATTCCCTGGACAACGCACCTCTTCTATACGTTCCCCCGTTCCTGTTGGTCCACAAGGTCCTTCTGAAGCGGCGCAGGGACAGGGCCCGCTTGATTTTGATCGCTCCGGCATGGGCCGCCAGCATTGGTACTCTCTGTTGCTGGACCTGTCGGTGGTCGACCCGGTTCCCCTGCCTCTTCACCTGGACCTGATCTCACAGGACCACGGCCGCCTTTGTCACCGGACCTCCAGTCGCTGCACCTCTCGGCGTGGCTCCTGAGTGGCTAACTCGGTCCGAATTACATTGCTCTTCCCAGTGAGACAGGTCCTTCTGGGAAGTAGAACCATCACCAGGGCGGACATACGTAGCCAAGTGGAAGCGGTTTACCTGCTGGTGCTCGGAAAAGCGCTTTCATCCCACCGATGTCTCCATACCGGTCATTCTAGATACCTTTGGTCGCTCAAGGAGCAGGGCCTGGCACTGTCCTCTCTCCGCGTTCACTTAGCGGCCATCTCCACTTTTCACCCAGGGAGTGAAGACAGCTCGGTTCTTCTCACACCCAATGGTTTCCAGATTCCTCAAAGGGCTGGAACGCCTTTACCCGCAGGTCACCCCCCAGCCCCCTCCTGGGATTTCAACCTGGTGCTATCCCGTCTCATGTCCCCCGTTTGAGCGCTGGCTACGTGTCCTTCTTTACTTGTCTTGGAAGATGGCATTCCTAGTGGCAATCACTTCTGCTCGGCACGTGTCGGAGCTGCGCGCCCTCGTCGTGGATCCCCCGTATACGGTGTTCCATCGGACAAGGTGCAACTGAGGCCGCATTTCTTCCCAAGGTCGTTTCGGCCTTCATGTCAACCAAGACATATTCCTGCCTGTCTTCTTCCCAAAACCGCACTTGTCTCATAAGGACAGCAGTTACACTCCTTAGACGTGCGCAGAGCACTCGCCTTTTACATACAGTGAACCAAACCATTCCGTAAGTCTGCCCAACTCTTTGTTGCCGTCGCGGAACGAGTTAGAGGGTTACCAGTTCCTCTCAGAGGATTTCCTCATGGGTAACGTCCTGTATACGGACCTGTTACGACCTGGCCCATCTTCCTCCGGGCAGAGTAACGGCCACTCTACCAGCCCAGGCTTCATTGGCAGCGTTCCTCGCACGAGTGCCTATCCAGGAGATCTGCAGGGCAGCGACCTGGTCCTCGTTACACCTTTGCTACCCATTATGCCTCGGTCCAGCAGTCCGGGATGATGCGGCCTTCGGCTCCGCTGTGTTGCGCACAGTGACCTCTGACTCCGACCCACCGCCTAGGAAAGGCTTTGGAATCACCTACTTATGGAATGGATATGAGCAAGCACTCGAAGAAGAAAACACGGTTACTCACCTTTGTAACTGTTGTTCTTTCGAGATGTGTTGCTCATAATCCATTCACACCCGCCCTCCTTCCCCACTGTCGGAGTCGCCGGCAAGAAGGAACTGAGGAGCGGGCGGGCGCAGGGGTATTATATGCCCTCCAAGCCATCCTCCGGTCCGAAGCCTCCTTTTGAAGGTGCGCCCGGGGCGCTGTACCGTTCTTCCATGGATCCATCCCCTCCCTTTCCAACCGTCTCTCGTTCTTCCTCCCGGCGTGGCCCAGCTTACTACGGACCGGTCCTCCACGCTGCGGCTTGGGTACCACCTGCGTTTGCTTCGTGCCCGCCCTCCCGCCCTCCTTCCTCGTCCCTCTCAGGGACCCCTCTCAGAGCAAAACTCCTACAAGAGGTTGCAACGCTCCTCGACAAGGGAGCCTGGAGGGGTGCCGCGGACGAAGACGGAAAGGGGTTCTACTCCCGTTACTTTCTGATCCCCAAAGCCAAGGGAGGTCTCCGTCCCATCCTCGATCTCCGCGGACTCAACAGATACCTACTCAAGTTGAAGTTCCGCATGGTTTCCTTGGGGACCATTATCCTTCCTTGGATCCGGAGACTGGTACGCCGCCCTCGACATGCAGGACGCCTATTTCCATATCTCCATCTTTCCGCCCATCGCAGATTCCTCCGCTTCTGTCGCGCGGCAGGCACTATCAATTCACGGTCCTTCCGTTCGGACTCTCCACGGCCCCGAGAGTGTCACACAATGCATGGCCGTAGTCGTCGCCTTTCTCCGTGCGCAGTCGGGTACACGTGCGCCCGCTCCTCAGTTCCTTTTACCGCCGTGTCGGTCGTGGAACTGTGGAGCGCGGCATAGCTGACCTCCACGTCCCTAGCTCTCTTGTTCGTTATAGTTACAGTTATTGTAGTTTATTTAGTATTATATAGTTGTCGTTATAGTTATAGCATTGTGTATTATAGTTAGCGGTTCGGGGCTCTAGTCCTCTCCTGCGCCCGGCGCCGGGCGGATGCCTGGTTCGCCGGGATTCAAAGCGTGCTCGGTTTGTAAAAAGCCGATGCCCACCAGTGATCCCCATGACGCCTGCTTAAAGTGCCTGGGGGAATCACACATCCCAGAGAAGTGCCGCATTTGCAAAGCCTTCCGGCGCGTACTAGAAGGAGCGAGACCAACGCCTCCGGACGCTCCTATGGAAGCGGCACTTCACCCCGCGCCGTCGGCACAGGCGCGGCTCAGGCACCGGATCCCTCCGCACCGCGAAAGCGCAGCGCACCGCCCGTCTCCGGCACCGGCTCCTGGAAAGAGGTCCTCCTCGTCCTCTACCCCGGCTAAGCAGCCCCGGAAGGAGCACCGATGCCGACGCCGGCCGCGCCAGGGGCTTCGTTGACTCTGGCCGGGCAGGTCGTCGAGTCCGATCCCTCTTAGCTCCCCGCCAAGATCTGGGGTTGAGCTCGTAGTCCCGTCTACGCCCGAGACATTCTCGTCGGCAAGGACCTTATTGCCCTGACAGAGCCTGGGCTGCCCCAACCCCCGGCACCGCCGGTGCGGGGTTGTACTTTCTAAGGGCAAGCCAACGCCGATGAAGCACCGTCCCCGGATTCTCCGGTCCGGCACGATCTCGCTCCCGGCACCACTCCAGGTCACGGCACCGATCCCGGTCCAGAGGGAGGTCTGCTTCGAGGCGCCGCTCGCAGTCCCGGCACCGCTCTCCCCGGCGGCACCGGTCGCACTCGCGGCGCCGATCATCCTCACGTCAGTCCCGGTACTCCCGGCACCGTTCCGGCTCCAGCCATCGCTACCGGCACCGTGACTCGAGAAGCCGGTACGGCACCGAAGGTCCAGTCCGGTCGACCTCCCGGCACCGCGCTGGTGGCAGGTCCCGGTCCAGATCTCGGCACCGGCATGACTCCCGGCACCGCTCCCCGGCACCGAGGAGGCGTCGCCGTCGAGGCGCTGGATTCGCACTACTCGCGTTCCGCCCCGCCGTGGCCCTCTCGACAGGGTTCAGTCTCTTCCAGGACAGATAGCGTCTACCTGGATGTTGACAGGTCGCCGCCCTCTTCCCTGAGGGTCACCAGGAACATGGCCCGCAGCAGTGGGGCTTCTGGACGCCCTGGGCATACCAACAAGCCCAGGGGTCTCAGGTTTCCGCCGCGTCTGGCCGGTTCAGAACACAGGGCTCCAGAGGCTACGGTTTCTCGCCCACCGCCATCCCCTGCAGAAGAACGGTCTCTCTACCCGCCCGAGACCGAGCCCCCGCAGGTGCCAGAGACAGCGGTCCACTCTGAACCGCCACCTGACCCACTTCTGCCAGGTGTCTCCTTGTCATCCTCGCCGGATGAAGCAGTGGCGAGGACGACGACCACCGGTCCCCCCCATTGGCCTTAGGGCTCACAGGACCTCTCAGACGCGTTGCGCAAAACATGAGCATCCAAGCCGAGGAGGTCTCTGAGGTTGCCACCCGGTCGTCACGATACTCTCGGCGGATGCGCCCCACTCGCGTCGCCCTGCCCTTCATAAAAACCATACAGGCGACGCCACTACCATCTGGCAGTCTCCGGCCTCCATTCCCCCCGCTGCTCGGGGTGTGGAGCGCAAGTATATGGTTCCCTCGAAGGGATATGAGATCTATACGTCCATCCGCCCCCATGTTCCCTCGTCGTCAATCTGTAAACGAGAGGGAGCGACAATGGACAAGAAGCTCCGGCTCCGAAGTCTCGCGAGGCGCGGCGTATGGACCTGCTCGGCCATAAGGTCTATTCCGCCGGAGCGGTGCAGCTGCGGGTTTCAAACCAACAAGCCTTACTCAGCCGCTACGCATATAATACCTGGGAGGCGGCTGTTAATTTAGGGAGCTTCTCCCACAAGACGCTCGGCAAGAGTTCACCGCCCTCCTGGACGAAGCAGAAGGGTCGCACGCACTGCACTGCAGGCGTCTTTAGACGCCGCTGATTCGGCGCTCGGACCTCGCCTCCGGAGTCACTATGCTCCGCATCTCCTGGCTACAGGTCTCTGGTCTCCCTCCGGAACTCCAGAGCATAATACAGGACCTTCCGTTCGAGGGCCAGGGCCTATTTTCTGAAAAGACAGACCCGCGCCTGCAAAGTCTTAAGGACAACAGGGTCATTATGCGTGCCTCGGGATGCACACGCCTGTAACGCAGCATCGTCCGTTCAGACCGCAACAACAGCGCAGGCCCTTCCCGCAGCCCAGACAAAGGCAGGACTTTGCAGGAGACGTAACAGAAGCGGCAGGCGACGACATTCTGGCAACCATGGGGCCAAACTCAAGGTCCCTCCAAGCCATCCTCCGGTCCGAAGCCGTCCTTTTGAAGGTGCGCCCGGGGCGCTGTACCAGTTCTTTCCATGGATCCATCCCCTCCCTTTTCCAACCGTCTCTCGTTCTTCCTCCCGGCGTGGCACCAGCTTACTACGGACCGTTGGGCCTCCGCACGCTGCGGCTTGGGTACCACCTGCAGTTTGCTTCGTGCCCGCCCTCCCGCCCTCCTTCCTCGTCCCTCCTCAGGGACCCCTCTCACGAGCAAATCCTCCTGCAAGAGGTTGCAACACTCCTCGACAAGGGAGCCGTGGAGGGGGTGCCGGAGGACGAGACGGGAAAGGGGTTCACTCCGTTACTTCTGATCTCCAAAGCCAAGGGAGGTCTCCGACCATCCTCGATCTCCGCGGACTCAACAGATACCTATTCAAGTTGAAGTTCCGCATGGTTTCCTTGGGGACCATTATCCCTTCCTTGGATCCGGAGACTGTACGCCGCCCTCGACATGCAGGACGCCTATTTCCATATCTCCATCTTTCCGCCCCATCGCAGATTCCTCCGCTTCATTGTCGGCGGCAGGCACTATCAATTCACGGTCCTTCCGTTCGGACTCTCCACGGCCCCGAGAGTGTTCACCAAGTGCATGGCCGTAGTCGTCGCCTTCCTCCGTCGCAGTCGGGTGCTCGTATTCCCCTACCTCGAGACTGGCTTATCCGGGGCCTTCGCAGGATCGAGTCCAGAACACGTCCGGGTGGTCAGCCACCTTTTCTCCCACCTCGGGCTATGACTCAATGTGGAGAAGTCCACTCTATCCCCTACTCAGAGGATAGAGTTCATCGGAGCCGTTCTGGACTCCACCATAGCCCGGGCGTCCTTCCTCCAGCACGGTTCCAGACGCTGTCAGCCATCATCCGTGGGCTACAGTCGGCACCTCTGACCTCCCTGCACACTTGCCTGACGCTGTTGGGGCACATGCAGCCTGCACTTTCATCACGGCGCACGCCCGACTCCGCCTTCAGCCCTACAATCCTGGCTCATCCTCAGCTCCGTTCGGCGAGGCGCACCTTGGACAAGGTGGTCACGATTCCACAAGGCGTCCTCCTTTCTCTCCAATGGTGGCTAGATCAGTCCGTCGTATGTGCGGGCTTCCATTTCATCAGCCCCAGCCCTCGCTGTCCCTGACGACAGACGCGTCCGATTTGGGATGGGGGCTCACCTGGGGACCTCCGGACCAGGGGCGCTGGCTCCTCCCGAGCTCGCCCTGCATATCAACGTCCGGGAGTTGAGAGCTGTCCGCCTGGCTTGTCTCGCGTTTCGTCGTCAGATCCAGGCCGCTGTGTCTCAGTCTTTATCGACAACACGACGGCAGTTTACTACGTGAACAAGCAAGGCGAACGAAATCCTCTTCTCTCTCGGGAAGCAACGATACTGTGGGAATTTTGCATAGCCCACTCGGTTCACCTGATTGCTTCCTACTTGCCCGGGGTCGCAATACCCTGGCGGACCGTCTCAGCCGGTCTTTCAGCTCCCACGAATGGTTCCTTCGCCCGGACGTCGCCCTTCTCTCTTTCCAGCAGTGGGCATCCCCGCGTGGACCTCTTTGCAACGCGCAGGAACAGGAAGTGCCCGATGTTCTGCTCTTTCCAGGCCGCGAGCCGGGCTCGATAGCGGACGCCTTTCTAATTCCCTGGACAACGCACCTCTTCTTACGTTCCCCCGTTCCTGTTGGTCCACAAGGTCTTCTGAAGGCGCGCAGGGACAGGGCCCGCTTGATTTGATCGCTCCGGCATGGGCCCGCCAGCATTGGTACTCTGTTGCTGGACCTGTCGGTGGTCGACCCGGTTCCCCTGCCTCTTCACCTGGACCTGTCTCACAGGACACGGCCGCCTTTGTCACCCGACCTCCAGTCGCTGCACCTCTCGCGTGGCTCCTGAGTGGCTAACTCGGTCCGAATTACATTGCTCTTCCCAGTGAGACAGGTCCTTCTGGGAAGTAGAAAACCATCCACCAGGGCGACATACGTAGCCAAGTGGAAGCGGTTTACTGCTGGTGCTCGGAAAAGCGCTTTCATCCCACCGATGTCTCCATACCGTCATTCTAGATTACCTTTGGTCGCTCAAGGACAGGGCCTGGCACTGTCCTCTCTCCGCGTTCACTTAGCGGCCATCTCCACTTTTCACCCAGGGAGTGAAGACAGCTCGGTCTTCTCACACCCAATGGTTTCCAGATTCCTCAAAGGGCTGGAACGCCTTTACCCGCAGGTCCACCCCCCAGCCCCCTCCTGGGATTTCAACCTGGTGCTATCCCGTCTCATGTCTCCCGTTTGGCCGCGTGGCTACGTGTTCCCTTCTTTACTTGTCTTGGAAGATGGCATTCCTAGTGGCAATCACTTCTGCTCGGCACGTGTCGGAGCTGCGCGCCCTCGTCGTGGATCCCCCGTATACGGTGTTCCATCGGGACAAGGTGCAACTGAGGCCGCATTTCTTCCCAAGGTCGTTTCGGCCTTTCATGTCAACCAAGACATATTCCTGCCTGTCTTCTTCCCAAAACCGCACTTGTCTCATAAGGACCAGCAGTTACACTCCTTAGACGTGCGCAGAGCACTGCCTTTTACATACAGTAACCAAACCATTCCGTAAGTCTGCCAACTCTTTGTTGCCGTGCGGAACGAGTTAGAGGGTTACCAGTTTCCTCTCAGAGGATTTCCTCATGGGTAACGCCTGTATACGACCTGTTACGACCTGGCCCATCTTCCTCCGGGCAGAGTAACGGCGCACTCTACCAGAGCCAGGCTTCATTGGCAGCGTTCCTCGCACGAGTGCCTATCCAGGAGATCTGCAGGGCAGCGACCTGGTCCTCGTGCACACCATCTCCTCTCTTGCCATGGCGGCGCCACTCTAGGGGGCGGCCTGCCGGCCCGCTGGAGATGCTAGGGTAAAAGTTCTCCGACGAACGTGCACGCGCGGCGCATACACCTACTGGAATGGATATGAGCAACACATCTCGAAGAACAACAGTTACAAAGGTGAGTAACCGTGTTTTCCACCTATTTATTAACACAATATTCAGTTAGGGGCCCAATGCTGTGAGCTGCAGAAAGCATGCTGGAAGAATTGTGACTTAAGGATGTTCATGGGCTTCTAGTGCATTCTCTGCACCTTCCATGATCAAGCTGTTTGAATTTAAACACTGCAAGGATGAATATAAGTTGCATATAAAGGGTAAAAATCATGCTATTTTGCTGGGCCCAAGCAAGGCCCTCAACATGTTTGGAAGCTTCCTGGTAGCTATGCACAGAGCCAGGAAGAGCATAGGCAGATCAGCCATATGCTGTGGCCTCTGGAAAGCACACAGGAGTCTGTGCCACTTCATAGTGCTGAGTGAGGATTGCACAAGGGGTCACAATTCATACATGCAAATCCTCCCATAAGGTCAGCAGCAATTATTTCACCAATAGTCACCCCCTGATTGCCTTCCAGCCCTGTGCCTTGCCTAGAGACTGAGGATAAATTCCATTCCCCAGCCTGCATGCCCTTCTCCATACAAAGCCCTTTTCCTCAAGCTTTATGGAGGGGAGGTGGAGGAGAGATGAATTTCACCTCTAGCACCTGATCCACAATGATATCATTAAGGGCAGTTCTCATTGCAAAATAGACTTCATACGTTTTTAAACAATAGGGACTTGATTAACACTTACTGGTGAATGGGATAAAATAGCACCCCAAGCACCTGTATCTGCAACCATTGGGGAGGAGCTGAGAGAGAGCTGCCTCAGCTCTAGTTTGCAATCAAATCCTTCCCCAGCTGCCCTGGCCATATCCCCTTCTGAGGCAGCCCCACTTGGCTGGTTTCTCAGTGGAGCAGAGTGTATCTAAGGCAGTCACAGTAGCTGGTTAGTTAACAGGATTACAAGCTACTTAACTGCCCCACCTACCTTCTGTACCTCTAATTCTATGTCTCTCTGGTCTCTTCCAAGCTTCCTATGCTCTTGTTCTAAGCTGATTCTTTGTGAGAGACCCTATTTATCACTTACCTGCAGGCAGAGCTCCAGCCAAACAGCTGAGCTTTGTTTGTCTGACCCCTGATGCTGCTCTGGGGACTCTGATATTATCAGACCAGACCCATCAGCCCTTGCCTCAGATCATAGATTGAAAGCAGGGTTTGTAAACATCTTTAGTCTGCCTAAAAGACAAGTTTGTGTGCTTTTAACTGGGGGTTACTAGATTTTACAGCTCTTCAAAGCTTTTAAAGTGGGTTTTGTTGTGAAAGCTGTCCTTTAAATGCCTCTTTTAAGAGGATAAGAGCTGCATGAAGATATAAAGTTCTTCCGTTAGCAGGAATTAGAACAGGGGTTGGCAACCTTTCAGCAGTGGTGTGCTGAGTCTTCATTTATTCACTCAAATTTAAGGTTTCATGTGCTAGTAATACATTTAAATGTTTTTAGAAGGTCTCTTTCTGTAAGTCTATAATATATAACTAAACTATTGTTGTATGTAAAGTAAATAAAGTAATTTTAAATGAAGCTTCTTAAACATTTTAAAAAAATTAATATGCACAGCCCCCCGGACCAGTGGCCAGGACCCGGACAGTGTGAGTGCCACTGAAAATCAGCTCGAGTGCCGCCTTTGGCAGCCGTGCCATAGGTTGCCTACGCCTGAGTTAGAACCTTGTGCAAAACTGCTGAGTAAATTCTGCAGATTCATTGTAGCAACTCACCTCTTCCAAAATAAGAGAAGGGAGGGGAGAAGCTTTTGCAAGGAAAGTAGGGACTCATCTGGGTAGGTCCCTAGAAACTAGTGTGAATTTAAATTTTTGCTACTATTTCCTGAGTTACCAATAAAGGCAATCATCAGGAGGGGGATAAAATTGACCACTTTGTTTTAACTGGAATAAGATGGTAGCTATAGCTATTCACAGTACTGTTTCCTATACTAAAACATACCAAAGTGAGTTAAGACCTCTTTTGACTTTGTGCTTTGTCTACACGCAATTTGTAAGCTAACCCTATTTTTAAAAAAAGTTCTTTAAGTATATAACTTTTCCCTACAGACATTTTCATTGTTATATGAAACCTGTAGAGCTGTTTACAGTTAAAATTAACAATGTCATGATTAAACTTTAAACTGTAGCCAAAAACTCTGTTGATACAAAGATAATAAGGATCTAATACTTGATTTTTTTAAAAAAAATTTTTTTTTGTATTAGAGCATTTGTGGTGTATAGGAATGGGGTAGTATTTCTTTAAATAGCTTGAGAGTCCTCTCCTGGTGCTCACTGTGTTCTTTGTAGCAGTAAGTTGCTAGGTTTCACACACTGTGTATATTTACTAAATATGGCTATTTGTATTCCACCATTCTCCTGTGGTTCCTTCATATTGTTTGTTGTTTAAAGAGCAAAAGACACAACAGTATTCCCCTGTTTGTTTCAAAAGTTGTGACATTAACTCCTCTGAAACACAGTGTTGGCTAATTCAGTTAAACTAGGTATCATTAGAGGTGTTGTCTAACAGTCTGTTATACATACAGTTTTCTTTGTTTATACTCCAAAATTAGTTCAAGCCAAATTTATAATCCATCTTCCTATGCAATAACAGGTGAGCTACAGTAATTCCTTGAGCTCTTTACTTTGTCCTGATGAAGCCTGGAAGACCTTTGATTTTAAAAATCAGCTCAAAAATTCGCTTTTCCTCAGAGTAACATTAAGCAGAGCATGATAGGTGCAAACACCAGGCAGAAGATGAGTCTGGAACAAATGGATGAATGGGCACACTGTACTACAGGATGTTTTTTCATCAAAGTTGCATATATTTCAGGCCTGACCCTGACATTGCTGAGCACTGGGAGTTATGAAGTCACAGAGGTCAAAAGCAAATTCTCAGCACTAGCCCTATAATGAGCTTTTTGCTGTAAGTGAACCAGAACAGAACTCCCAGTGAGTTCAACATACAGTGCAGGTCAAGGATCAGGCCCTGGATTATATTAGTCATTAGCTGACAACACAGCTTTATTTTTTATTCAGACACAAAGTTTGTACAGAACTATTCAGCCCCTCTCACACCTTGTTCATCATGAACACCGCTGGTCAGGTGGGAAAGCCTCTCAGATCCAGTGGACTTAAGGGAAGTGCTCAAAAACTTTGCAGTGTTTTCTTGATGTCTGAATCTGAGTTTAGATTTCCAAGAAAAACCCAGTGCTACTGAAATGGCATTTTTAATGTGTAAGGGATACTGAGAGTTTAGTAAGTCAAAGTTATAGCACACTAAAAAGAAAGTAGCCTGTCAGTGTATTCCTTATTTTCTAGTCAGTTGTATTACATTTGCTATGCATAAAACCTTCATTTATGTATCTTCCAAAATCCTATTTTTAGGTATGCTTTTGGATTTACTACTACTTGATTAGTTTTATTTTGTAATCTGCATACTACAGTGAGTACAGCTGCAATACTGTGAATGTCGTTTATGCCTAGTATAGCAGATATATTAAACATACAGTTTTAAAAAAACAGATGTTTTGAGCAAATTAGTCTCACTTCTGTTTAGCGTAGGGAGTCTTGACTGAATAAGGACTGCAGGATGTGGTCCTATAGAAAGAACAGGGACACAATACATCATTCTCAAATTTCATGGAGACTATTGCAATTTGTATATTAACTAGGGGATTGACTCCTGTGATATACTGAGTCCTTGAATCTCACTGAAGTCAATGGAGAATAGAAGTACTCGAGCAGATTCTCATTTTTACATGGCAAAGAATTCTAGTATGACAAAATGCTAGAATTTCTAGGTGATGTCTAATGCAAGATAATCATGCATTTCATGGCAGTGCCAAGAAAAGTTAGTAATATAAGAATATCAATAAGAAGACCTTGTGAATTGAGTTTAATGATCTTAGTCCAGTTCCTATTAGACATCTGGCCACATCACAAAAAGCCACCATCAAAATTGGCATTAAATGGCATCTTTGGTAAGCTCATCTGCAGGAGTAAGGACTGAATATGTCTAGAAATCCCAAGGACCCTTGCCTGAAAGATTATCTCAAAGTTGAGGGCTGAGGCAAACAGGCAGGGCATCTGTGGTAAACGTCTGTCCCAGATCTGGACTTTAGCGTACAAAATCTGGGTGTTTATTGTGAACCTTCCCCAAGCTTATTCCCAGCTTGGATTTTTTCTCGCTGCCACCAGATAAGAATTAGGCTCTTATCAGCCTGGATTCCCCAAATACTCCTTGGGGGACCCCCTCTGTGGACTCCCCAACTTCCTTTGGGAAGACCCCCAAGACCCAGACCCCTGGGTCTCCCTATCATTCATCCCCCAGCTTCCCCCCTCCTGGGTGCCTGGGCGATGCTACTTACTCCTTGAAAGCAAAACCAGAGAGCTATTTACCTCCTTCGAGGCTAGGCAAATCAAGCTAATCAACAGCTTAACCACCAGGAGATTCACCGCCCCCTGGTCTCGTAGCGGTAGACTGAGGAAACCTTAAACACAAAGAACAGAGTTGTCTTCTCTCTTTCCCCGGAGCCTGTTTTCTGCCTGGGAACAAAGGAAAATTAACCACAGGCCTGCTGGCTTTTCCCTCCCCCCCCTTCTCGTCTGTCAAGATGTAAACAGCAGCTTGGGCACAAAAATTCCTTCCCTTTGCCTCACTAGCAAGAAACTTCACAAGTTTAAGAAGAAACTTTATATAAAACGAAAGAATACAGAACAATAATCTTGCATTAAGAAACCTCATACAGTGCTTTGCTTATAAGAAATTGATAAACAGTCTGATTTAAAAGTAGCCTGGTTTAAACCAGTCCAGCAAATCAACACCTGAAAAATAACACAAAGCTCATCACGCAGCCGAATTACTTGTGCTTCCTTTTTGTACCCAGATTTTAGGAGAATTTTTGAAGCAGGGTGAGGGGTTGAGAAGAAAAGCTTGGTTGTTTCACAAGCCGAGGAAAACAAAAAAGACCCAGCAATCAACACACCTAGTAACTACAACCACAAGCTCCTCACAGCCGAATTACTGTTGTTTTCCGTTTTTCCCACCCAGGACTTTTAAGTAGAATCATTGAATAAGATGGGAGTTAGTAAGAAAAGCTGTGTTACGCCACAAACACGAGGAAACAACAAAGACCCTGAGTATACAAATTCCCACCCCTGACTTTTAAACAATCCAGTTCTATGATTGGTCCTCTGGTCAGGTGTTTGGTTCCCTTTGTTCACCCTTTACAGGCAAAAGAAAATTAACCCCTACCTTACCTATCTACTTATGACAGCATCATAGAATATCAGGGTTGGAAGAGACTTCAGGAGATCATCTAGTCCAACCCTCCTGGCTCCTGCCTCTGCTAGGCTCAAATAAAGTCATTCAGAGACCCTTGGGTTCTGAAACCACAGGTACTTTTATTTACAAGTTTGTGCTCTCACCACCTTCTCACCATACACAGCTCTGGGTTCTGAAGCCAGGAGGGAGGGGCTTTCTCCCTGCCTGCACTCTCTCACTCTCCTCCACCACTACTTTGGCTTCCTTTTCCCCAACCTCTTATATAGCTCTGGGCTAATTGGGCTGTCAACTGGCTCTCATTCTCCAATTAGGGCAGGTTCTTTCCAGCCAGCTCCACTTTATTCACTTCAGTGGGGCTGGCGGCCGGGGGCTGATTCTGCAGTTCTTCTGGTCAGCACCCTGTCACAACAGGAGAAAAGTTTATTCAATCAGGAAGCAAGGCTATAGCACATCTCTCAATCTGAAAAAAAATAATACCTTGTTCACCTAAGCAGAGTTTTACTGAATTTGAGAACTTGGTGTATTGCAATAGTATTATTTTACCTCAGTGGAGTGACATCGTGGGGTGAATTTGGCCCATTGGCTTTGCTTAAGTGTAGTTTAGTTTGCACAAATACATATATTAACTGCAAAAAATACACTAAAATAATCATTAATACCAATACAATTGTAGAAATCAAGTTCCACAGACATTCTGATGACTTCTTTGGAGCTGATGTAGTGCAAGTGAATGAAAATCTGCCAGTAACACTGCAATGACTCCTTGGCGCAAATACGATGTCCATGATGATGTGCTGTATTAAGAATGTGTAATAGCTCTACATGTCAATGCAGCTCTATTAGGTACTTTTAGTCTTTAACATCACCATGGAATCTGTGGAGAGATGAGTGGACTTTTCAGTGTCAAATATTTTAAATCACCACCTTCCGCTGGCATGGCAACTGATTTTGGATTGTCATCAGAATGACTCCACGGCTAGGCAAGAATCTGATGCACATTCTTGGGTGGTGGTAGTGAGTAATCTGCTTTTGATATTGTATCTAGTGTGGCTCCAACCTGTGGTGAGATTAAAATAGCAGCATATTTCTATCAAGGACACTGCTTTCTCTTCCCATCTCCCCTATAAGTGTCATTAAGTATTACCCATATCCCAGAGTTCAGAACTCTACCTTCCCAACACCCACCATATCTAGGCAGCCTCAAGAAACATGAGTGAGATCAGGAGTCAGACACATGCCCCTCATGGTAATGCAGTGTGTGACAATTTGACTGCTGGGACAGTATTCTGTTCATGTGCAGAATTCTCTCTTCTCATTGAAGTGATGCACGTCTACAAGCACCTTATGAATGCATTGTGCTAAAGAACATATCTGCTGTCACTTTTCTGTTTTAATTACTAACTACATATGTTCTCTAATCCTTTTCTTTTTTTAAACTTCTGTTTTTTTAAAAATTGCCTTTGTTTATACTCTAATTTGCTTTAGAGACTAAAATATTTCTAACCATGAATTATGCATTTAGCAGACTCTGTGCTGCATTCTGACTGGTTCATTGCGACCAGGGAACAATTTCATTTCCCACACCATGCTCCCAGCTGCACAACTGTCACTTTCTATTACTTTTGCCTTGAACAGTTGAGGATGGCTTGTAATGACAATAATTGCCTCAAAATTGTTTGTCATGTTTGACTTGTTAGCAACCAACTACTAACTGTTGGTTACAATCAAGTTCTTAGCTGTCGTTGCATAATTACATGAGGAAATATTTTCAACCAATAATAGTTCAAAAATGAAAATTATTCTTACAGAAAAATGCTAAAATACTTGCTGACACTCCATTCTAGTTAGATCCAGCATGTTCGCATGATCCACCCCGTCCCAAGAGTGAAATTTACCCCTGTATAGAGAGCTAGCTCCAAGCCTATATATCTACTTAGTCCCTATTTTTAGGAGTTGAGTGGTGCACTGGCATTGTGCTGAGCCTCTGCTGACAGATGAATTTCGGCCAGTAGAAATAACCAATAACTGTCCAAAGGAATGTTTCCCCTTTTCCCTACTCAGTTATTCAACTGAGTCCATTTTCTGTTGATTTCAGTAGAGCCAGCCCTAAAACATTTACTCCACCTTTTTTAGACTGTTGTATTTCAATCCTTCAGATGTTTGTTTTTGTTTTGTTTTGTTTTTTGCTTTAAGCCTCAACGTTATGGAGGTGGTTTGGTCTTGGATGTGGCTTTACCTTCCAGTAGATCAGTGTTACTCAATTCCTCTTTTGGATATGCACTGATAAACTTCAGAGGGAATTGCACATACACGTTGACTAAATTTGACCACCTCTTCCAGAATAGAGGTACAGTATAGGTCACTGTCTCATGTAACTACTGTTAAAATGTAAGCTAGTGTAGACTAGCATTTTACATAAATGTGAAACATAGCATAGACCAATTTAGTGAAAATATCTAAGCCCATTTTTATTTTAAAAGGGATGTAAAACAATACGCTTAATAGAAAATTAAATTTAGCAGTTCTTTACTATTCTGGCTTTTATTTAAGGAAGCTATTAAAATGGTTTTTCTTCTGAACACCAAATTCTCTTGTGACATCAGGTGGTCTTATGAAAGACTTTGGTTTGTTTGTTATGGTAGTTTGAAGTGTTTTTCATTTGATAAAATGTTCTATGATGCTAAAAAGTTTAAAATGTAGAGTCATTTGCTAAGCATAAACAAGTACTTTGCCTATGAAAAGAAGAGTGGCTCTTTTCAGCATTAAAGTATCTTGTAATATTTGCTATGCTGGAACATAAGTGGTTGTGTTTTTTACCTGAGATGTGAGAAGCAATATTTTCAAATAGAACTTACCTGATATTGGAAAAATGGCAATTGTTGCATTCATTATTCTGTGCTAAGGCAGCTAATGCTGATGAATCTCTTTTAGAAAGACTACTTCTCTACATGGCAGTTGATCTATAAATAATAATTTGCAGAACTAACAGGCACCTTGTAAGTAGAGGAAAGCAAGTGGATAATTAGGAAATAGAATTCCCTGAACTTAACAGGAACATTAATTGCTGAATATTCTTAGTATTCTGAGCTTTCTGCTTTGTTGTAAGGAGAAATGCAATAAGATCATGATCCAAAGAAAACTGAAGTCAGCAGGAACCTTTCCATTGACTGCAATGGACTCTGGATCTGGCATTAAGGGTAAATCTATGCTGAAAATGAAAGTGTGATTGCAATGTGGGTAGTGAGACCCATGCTAGCTTTAATCTAGCTTGTGTTACTCCTGGAGAAATTGTGACAAAAATTAATAAGAATGGCCGTACTGGGTCACACGAAAAGTCCATCTAGCCCAGTATCCTGTCTACCAACAGTGGCCAATGCCAGGTGCCCCAGAGGGAGTGAACTTAACAGGTAATGATCAAGTGATCTCTCTCCTGCCATCCATCTCCACCCTCTGACAAACAGAGGCTACGGACACATTCCTTACTAATCCTGGCTAATTGCCATTAATGGACTTAACCTCCATGAATTTTTCCAGTTCTCTTTTAAAGACTGTTATAGTCCTAGCCTTCACAATCTTCTCAGGTAAGGAGTTCCACAAGTTGACTGTGCACTTGTGAAGAACCTCCTTTTATTTGTTTTAAACCTGCTGCCTATTAATTTCATTTGGTGACCTCTAGTTCTTGTATTATGGGAATAAGTAAATAACTTTTCCTTATCTACTTT